>NC_084625.1:51481346-51583846 GCF_033978795.1 Nerophis ophidion | reverse complement strand
CTGATCCCACAAAAGGGCAAGGTAAAAACTCACAACCCAGTGGGATGCCAAAGTGAATGACTATGAGAAACCTTGGAAAGGACCTAACATAATATTGTTAGATTCCAGTCCATAGTGGATCCAACATAATATTGTGATAGCCCAGTCCATAGTGGATCTAACATAATAGTGAGAGTCCAGTCCATAGTGGATCTAACATAATAGTGAGAGTCCAGTCCATAGTGGATCTAACATAATAGTGAGAGTCCAGTCCATAGTGGATCTAACATAATAGTGTGAGAGTCCAGTCCATAGTGGATCTAACATAATAGTGAGAGTCCAGTCCATAGTGGATCTACATAATAGTGCGAGAGTCCAGTCCATAGTGGATCTAACATAATAGTGAGAGTCCAGTCCATAGTGGTTCTAACATAATAGTGAGAGTCCAGTCCATAGTGGATCTAATGTAATAGTGAGAGTCCAGTCCATAGTGGATCTAACATAATATAGTGAGAGTCCAGTCCATAGTGGATCTAGCATAATAGTGTGAGAGTCCAGTCCATAGTGGATCTAACATAATAGTGAGAGTCCAGTCCATAGTGGATCTAACATTATAGTGGGAGTCCAGTCCATAGTGGATCTAACATAATAGTGAGAGTCCAGTCCTTAGTGGTTCTAACATAATAGTGAGAGTCCAGTCCATAGTGGTTCTAACATAATAGTGAGAGTCCAGTCCATAGTGGATCTAATGTAATAGTGAGAGTCCAGTCCATAGTGGATCTAACATAATATAGTGAGAGTCCAGTCCATAGTGGATCTAGCATAATAGTGTGAGAGTCCAGTCCATAGTGGATCTAACATAATAGTGAGAGTCCAGTCCATAGTGGATCTAACATCATTATAGTGAGAGTCCAGTCCATAGTGGATCTAACATAATAGTGAGAGTCCAGTCCACAGTCAGAGGTCCCCTAAAGGTGACTGTGTAAACAGAGCGAGGTCCCCACTAAGTCAGCATTACCAGAAAACACACACACACACACACTTCCCTGGCCTCTGTGGAGTCTTTTCTCATGGTGCGACATGTTCTGATGGAGAACACCATTGTTGTGACGCCCCCCCCCCCCTCCCCCCCCATTATTACCATAAGGCACAAGTCCCCACTCTCATTAAAATCCACAAGTCTCTGAGGGTAAAGAAAGTTTCTCTTTCAAATGGACGCCGTGTCCTGAACCCTTTTGTCCCTCATCAAGACTCTTTGCTCTCTCAGCCATTCATACATGTGTGCATGTTGTCACCTCAAAGTTGGCCCTTTGTCTTTAAGACCTGACAACCCAGTTTTTGCAAAGAGGTCTGCTGCCCTCTGGTGGCCATCAAACAGATGACACTGCACCCTCACTAACAAGGTTTAACACTGCAGGCCTTTTTGGAGATCTGGTCTTTTCCAGCTGACTGTTTACACAGCTGGCTACAATCGGGCGGAAGCCGGTGTACACCCTGGACAAGTCGCCACCTCATCGCAGGGCCAACATAGATATACAGACAACATTCACACACTAAACCCCAAAAAGGGAATAAGCAATAGAACATGGATGTTTGTTTACACTGCAAGTAAAATGTGATTTTTACAATGTGGCCCCCCAAATGGGGCCCCCACTTGAGTTGGAGTTGACGTCAAACACACCTCCTTACAGTACTGTACATCACACGGGTTGAATTGTTGACCACTCCTCTTGACAAAATTAGTGCCGTTCAGCTAAATGTGTTGGACTTGTTTCTTCAGCATTGTCCACGTGTTTATTAAGTCACGACTTTGGAAAAAGGCCATTCTAAAACCTTCATTCGAGCCTGATTTACCAGTTCCTTTACCACATTTTTGGGCTCATTGTCCTGTTGGAACACCCAACTTTGTGCCCAAGACCCAACCCCCAAACTGATTATTTTAGCTTGTCCGGAAGAATCTGGAGGTTTTTCTTTGTCCCATTTACTCTCTGTAAAGCAGCAGTTCCATTGGCAGCAAAACAGGCCCAGAGCTTAATACTACCACCACTATGCTTGACGGTAGGCATGGTGTTCCTGGGATTAAAGGAGCTTTTCTCCTCCAAACATATTGCTGGGTATTGTGGCCAAAAAGTTCAATTTTTGTTCCTTCCGACCACAGAACTTTCCTCCAGAAGGTCTTATCTATGTCCATGTGATGTCGGATGAAACAAAAAATGGAGATGTTTGGCCACAATACCCAGAAATATGGTAAGCGCATACTACATACCCGGATCAGGCAGATCGGGTCAAACTCGTTTCACAAAATATTATTTTTATTAGCGCATGTCTAGAATTTCCACCGGGTCAAACTCGTCACGTCACGAGTGACAATTCACCTGTCATCATTTTCAAAATGGAGGAGGCTAGTTTCAATCATTTCAAATCGCATAAAGGGAAGAAGATTAAGAGCTATTCAGTAGGATTTAAGGTCCAAGCTATTGAATATGCTAAATATAACAGTAAGCAGCTATGTTTTATTAATATACCATAGCTTTAGGTGTCAAATATGAGTCATTAAGTGACTCCCGCCTCCTGGTGGTAGAGGGCGCTAGTGATCCTTCTTGCGACTACTCGGCTGCAGAAGAAGTGACGACAAGCAGCAAGAGTTTATTTTTTCCTCTCGCTTGCACTTTTAACATGGAGGATTACATATCTAAAATAAAACCGTTTTCTAAACTGGACTTTCAATGGAAGCAGGAGGTAATAAAGGAAGATCTCCATCGAGACAGAGAGACTTTTAAAACTGAAGAAAGATAAGGAAGACTTCTATAAACAAGTTATCGATGCTTTTGATCAGAAGGAGCTGCGCATGAACTTCATTTATAAGTAAAGGGAAGACCATAATAAAGTTTTTTTATTAAATGTACTTTTAATGATGGTATCCTTACATCACACTCAAATTTATAAGCGCAGGCCTAAATTTACCGCATTCCTTTGGGAAACGCCGGAGTGAGAAGAGGTTTTAAATGAATTAGCGCCCCGGCGGCAATTCAAAGAAATACGGTACCTCCAAAATCTTCAGGATTTTGTGAGAGTCCAGTCCATAGTGGATCTAACATAATAGTCTGAGAGTCCAGTCCATAGTGGATCTAACATAAAAGTGTGAAAGTCCAGTCCATAGTGGATCTAACATAATAGTGAGAGTCCAGTCCATAGTGGATCTAACATAATCATGTGAGAGTCCAGTCCATAGTGGATCTAACATATCAGTGTGAGAGTCCAGTCCATAGTGGATCTAACATAATAGTGTGAGTCCAGTCCATAGTGGATCTAACATAATAGTGAGTGCCCAGTCCATAGTGGATCTAACATAATAGTGAGAGTCCAGTCTATAGTGGATCTAACATAATATAGTGAGAGTCCAGTCCATAGTGGATCTAACATAATCATGTGAGAGTCCAGTCCATAGTGGATCTAACATAATAGTGAGTGCCCAGTCCATAGTGGATCTAACATAATAGTGAGAGTCCAGTCTATAGTGGATCTAACATAATATAGTGAGAGTCCAGTCCATAGTGGATCTAACATAAAAGTGTGAAAGTCCAGTCCATAGTGGATCTAACATAATAGTGAGAGCCCAGTCCACAGTGGATCTAACATAATAGTGAGAGTCCAGTCCATAGTGGATCTAACATATCAGTGTGAGAGTCCAGTCCATAGTGGATCTAACATAATAGTGTGAGTCCAGTCCATAGTGGATCTAACATAATAGTGAGTGCCCAGTCCATAGTGGATCTAACATAATAGTGAGAGTCCAGTCTATAGTGGATCTAACATAATATAGTGAGAGTCCAGTCCATAGTGGATCTAACATAATCATGTGAGAGTCCAGTCCATAGTGGATCTAACATAATAGTGAGAGTCCAGTCCATAGTTGATCTAACATATCAGTGTGAGAGTCCAGTCCGTAGTGGATCTAACATAATAGTGAGTGCCCAGTCCATAGTGGATCTAACATAATCATGTGAGAGTCCAGTCCATAGTGGATCTAACATAATAGTGAGAGTCCAGTCCATAGTGGATCTAACATAATATAGTGAGAGTCCAGTCCATAGTGGATCTAATGTAATAGTGAGAGTCCAGTCCATAGTGGATCTAACATAATATAGTGAGAGTCCAGTCCATAGTGGATCTAACATAATAGTGAGAGTCCAGTCCATAGTGGATCTAACATAATATAGTGAGAGTCCAGTCCATAGTGGATCTAATGTAATAGAGAGAGTCCAGTCCATAGTGGATCTAACATAATATAGTGAGAGTCCAGTCCATAGTGGATCTAACATAATAGTGAGAGTCCAGTCCATAGTGGATCTAGCATAATAGTGAGAGTCCAGTCCATAGTGGATCTAACATAATAGTGAGAGTCCAGTCCATAGTGGATCTAGCATAATAGTGAGAGTCCAGTCCATTGTGGATCTAACATAATAGTGAGAGTCCAGTCCATTGTGGATCTAACATAATAGTGATTTTCAGGATTTTGGAGGTACTTCAGGGCGCAGTTGGGTGATCCAACACTACTAATTGGCCTATTGGTTAATGTCGTGAGTTCGAATCCCGGCCGAGTCATACCAAAGACTATAAAAGTAGTACCCATTACCTCCCTGCTTGGCACTCAGCTTTAAGGGTTGGAATTTGGGGTTAAATCATCATAAATGATTCCCGGGCGCGGCACCACTGCTGCTCACTGCTCCCCTCACCTCCCAGGGGGTGATCAAGGGTGATGTGTCAAATGCAGAGAATAATTTGTCCAACAGGACAATGACCCCAAACACACGTCAAAAGTGGTAGAGGAATGTCCAAAACAGGCTAGAATGAAGGTTTTAGAATGGCCTGACTTAAACGTGTGGACAATGCTGAAGAAACAAGTCCATGCCGGAAAACCAACAAATGTAGCTGAACTGCACCAATTTTGTCAAGAGGAGTGGTCAAAAACTGAAGCAGAAGCTTGTGGATGGCTAACAAAAAAAAAGTTGGTGGTAAACAAAAGTCAACTGGTGACTGATTGCAACCGTTTTTGTTTTGTTTTTTGCAGATTTTAGGTGGTTTGCCTGTGATTTCGGCTGGGCCAACGACCCGTCTTTCTGCAGGTGGACTTCAGAGGACACCAACTCTCGCTGGCAGATCCAGTCCAGCGGCACACCCACCCTCAACACCGGACCCAACATGGACCATACAGGTGGGCCACTTTCGCCACTATGCAGGCCGCTTGGGAACCTGCGTCCTCTGCAGTGGACTTTGTGGGCCTTTTTGCTACTGCTGGGCCGCAGCCGCGTCACAGTGTTTGCTAAAATTCTTCTTGTGTGATAGAGTCCTTCCGAATGGATGCACGCTCATGAAGACGATATTACGTTTCGTTTAGAAACATAATGTGAATTTTTAAAAAGGAAAAAATATGTTGTGATGCTAAAAAATATCGATATAATCATAGTAGTATCGACTAGATACGCTCTTGTACTTGGTATCATCACAGTGGATGTCAGGTGTAGGTCGTGTACTTGGTATCATTACAGTGGATGTCAGGTGTAGGTCTTGTACTTGGTATCATTACAGTGGATGTCAGGTGTAGGTTCTGTACTTGGTATCATTACAGTGGATGTCAGGTGTAGGTCTTGTACTTGGTATCATTACAGTGGATGTCAGATGTAGGTTCTGCACTTGGTATCATTACAGTGGATGTCAGGTGTAGGTCTTATACTTGGTATCATTACAGTGGATGTCAGGTGTAGGCCTTGTACTTGGTATCAATACAGTGGATGTCAGGTGTAGGCCTTGTACTTGGTATCAATACAGTGGATGTCAGGTGTAGGCCTTGTACTTGGTATCAATACAGTGGATGTCAGGTGTAGGTCTTATACTTGGTATCATTACAGTGGATGTCAGGTGTAGGCCTTGTACTTGGTATCAATACAGTGGATGTCAGGTGTAGGTCTTGTACTTGGTATCAATACAGTGGATGTCAGGTGTAGGTCTTGTACTTGGTATCATTACAGTGGATGTCAGGTGTAGGTCTTGTACTTGGTATCATTAGAGTGGATGTCAGGTGTAGGTCTTGTACTTGGTATCATTACAGTGGATGTCAGGTGTAGGTCTTGTACTTGGTATCATTGCAGTGGATGTCAGGTGTAGGTCTTGTACTTGGTATCATTACAGTGGATGTCAGGTGTAGGTCTTGTACTTGGTATCAATACAGTGGATGTCAGATGTAGGTCCTGTACTTGGTATCATTACAGTGGATGTCAGGTGTAGGTCTTGTACTTGGTATCATTACAGTGGATGTCAGGTGTAGGTCTTGTACTTGGTATCATTACAGTGGATGTCAGGTGTAGGTCTTGTACTTGGTATCATTACAGTGGATGTCAGGTGTAGGTCTTGTACTTGGTATCATTACAGTGGATGTCAGGTGTAGGTCTTGTACTTGGTATCATTATAGTGGATGTCAGATGTAGGTATTGTACTTGGTATCATTATAGTGGATGTCAGGTGTAGTTCTTATACTTGGTATCAGTACAGTGGATGTCGGGTGTAGGTCTTGTACTTGGTATCATTACAGTGGATGTCAGGTGTAGGTCTTGTACTTGGTATCAATACAGTGGATGTCTGGTGTAGGCCTTGTATTTGGTATCAATACAGTGGATGTCAGGTGTAGGCCTTGTACTTGGTATCATTACAGTGGATTTCTTTCCAACAGGTGGCTCAGGAAACTTCATCTTCACCTCAGCGACGGGTCTCCAGGAGACGAAGGTGGCCCGGCTGGTCAGCCCGCAGGTGGCGCCCCCGCAGGCGGACCTGTGCGTGTCCTTCTGGTATCACATGTTCGGCTCGCACATCGGCATGCTGCACGTCAAGCAGCGCCGGCAGACGGCTGACGGGCCCGCCGACATCCTGCTCTGGACCGTCAACGGTCACCAGGGCAACCGCTGGAGGGAAGGCCGGGTCCTGGTGCCGCGCACAAACAAGCCCTACCAGGTACAGGACCCCCTGTAGTACCCGCTCTCTTTTACTACGCATCATTTTGCTGAAATAAGCAGGGGCGTCAATGATAACGTTGCTTGGACGGCAACATGTGTCACTCCAAAACCTGTATGTACCTTTCAGCATTAATGGTGCCTTCACAGATGTGTAAGTTACCCATGCCTTGGGCACTAATACACCCCCAGACCATCACAAATTCTGGGCTTTTACACTTTGTGCCTGGAACAATCCGGATGGTTCTTTTCCACAACGTCCACAGTTTCCAAAAACAATTTGAAATGTGAACTCCTCAGACCACAGAACACTTTTCCACTTTGCATCAGTCCATCTTAGATGAGCTCGGGGCCCAGCAAAGCCAGCGGGCGTTTCTGGGTGTTGTTGATAAATGGCTTTGGCTTTGCAAAGTAGAGTTTTAACTTGCTATAACAAATGTAGCGAACATCTGTAGTTACTGGGGCGGTATAGCTCGGTTGGTAGTAGAGTGGCCGTGCCAGCAACGTGAGGGTTGCAGGTTTGATCCCCGCTTGCACCATCCGAGTCACTGCCGTTGTGTCCTTGGGCAAGACACTTTACCCACCTGCTCCCAGTGCCATGCACACAGATATTGGGTTTCACAATGTAAAGCGCTTTGAGTCACTTGAGAAAAGCGCCATATAAATATAATCCACTTCACTGACAGTGTTTTTTCTAAAGCGTTCCTGAGCACAAGTGGTGATATCCTTTACACACTTATGTCGCTTTTTGAAATGCGTACTCGTCAGACCGCAGAACACTTTCCCACAATTCCACTTTGCATCAGATTGTCTTAGATGAGCTCGGGCCCAGCGAAGCGCTTCCGGGTGTTGTTGATTAAATGGCGTTTACCCAGACATGCTTTGTGAATCAACGCCTAAAAGATGCACTTCCTGTCCCAGGTGGTGATCGAAGGCTTGGTGGAGAGGAAGAGCTGGGGAGACATCGCTGTGGACGACGTCAAGGTCCTCAATGGCCTCAGCGCCACGGACTGTAAAGGTGAGATCAGGAACCCAACACAGTCCTGCGTTCAGATCACTAAAATCATATCAATCATTGTTTCCTGGGTGGACAGATCCAGATGTTCCCACTGAGACTATGCTGCCCGAGGACAACTTTAATGAGATCAGTAAGTATTTTATTCTTATTATGTAGAACTTCTAGGGTGGATCCAGGGATTATGTTTTGAAATAGTATAGAACAAACCTCATTATTAAATATATAGTAGGCCTCCACGCTATACCGGTACTAATTAATCATAAATGGTACTATTCTGCCTCTAAAAAAATGCTGGTTCTTTTTTTTTTCTGTGACATTGCTGGTTTTACAAGCAGATGAAGCCACGCTGTTGTAACCCCTGGCTTGGCATCGTCTTGCTGAAATAAGCAGGGGCGTCCATGATAACAACATATGTTGCTCCAAAACCTGTATGGACCTTTCAGCATTAATGGTGCCTTTACAGATGTGTAAGTTACCCATGCCTTGGGCACTAATGCACCCCCATACCATCACAAATTCTGGCCTTTTACACTTTGTGCCTAGAACAATCCGGATGGTTCTTTTCCACGACGTCCAGTTTCCAAAAACAATTTGAAATGTGGACTCGTCAGACCACAGAACAGTTTTCCACTTTGCATCAGTCCATCTTTGATGAGCTCAGGGCCCAGCGAAGCCGGCGGGCATTTCTGGGTGTTGTTGATAAACGGCTTTGGCTTTACATCGTAGAGTTTTAACTTGCACTTACAGATGTAGCGACCAACTGTAGTTACAAACAGTGGGTTTTCTGAAGCGTTCCTGAGCCCATGTGGTGATATCCATTACACACTGATGTGGCTTTTTGATGCAGTACCGCCTGGGAGATCCAAGGTCCGTAATGTCATCGTGATTTCTCCAGATTCTCTGAAGCTTTTTATGATATTACGGAGCGTAGATGGTGAAATCCCTTAATTCCTTGCAATAGCTGGTTGAGGAAATGTTGTTCTTAAATTGCGCGAGCATTTTCTGACAAAGTGGGGACCCTCGCCCCGTCCTTGTTGTTGAACGAGTGATCTGCTTTTATACCCAATCTTGGCACCCACCTTTTCCCAATCAGCTGTTCACCCGTGGGATGTTCCAAATAAGTGTTTACCTTGTTGAGAAATGTCGTTCTTAAACAATTTGCGCAAGTATTTTCTGACAAAGTGGGGACCCTCGCCCCGTCCTTGTTGGTGAACGACTGAGCTGCTTTTATACCCAATCATGGCACCCAACTGTTCCCAATTAGCCTGTTCACCCGTGGGATGTTCCAAATAAATGTTTAGCTGGTTGAGAAATGTCGTTCTTAAACAATTTGCGCAAGCATTTTCTGATAAAGTGGGGACCCTCGCCCCGTCCTTGTTGTTGAACGACTGATCTGCTTTTATACCCAATCGTGGCACCCACCTGTTCCCAATTAGCCCGTTCACCCGTGGGATGTTCCAAATAAGTGTTTACCTGGTTGAGAAATGTCGTTCTTAAACAATTTGCGCAAGTATTTTCTGACAAAGTGGGGACCCTCGCCCCGTCCTTATTTGTGAACGACTGAGCTGCTTTTATACCCAATTTTGGCACCCACCTGTTCCCAATTAGCCCGTTCACCCGTGGGATGTTCCAAATAAGTGTTTACCTGGTTGAAAAATGTCGTACTTAAACAATTTGCGCAAGTATTTTCTGATAAAGTGGGGACCCTTGCCCCGTCCTTGTTGGTAAATGACTGATATGCTTTTATACCCAATCGTGGCACCCACCTGTTCCCAATTAGCCCGTTCACCCGTGGGATGTTCCAAATAAGTGTTTACCTGGTTGAGAAATGTCGTTCTTAAACAATTTGCGCAAGTATTTTCTGATAAAGTGGGGACCCTTGCCCCGTCCTTGTTGGTAAACGACTGATATGCTTTTATACCCAATCATGGCACCCACCTGTTCCCAATTAGTCTATTCACCCGTGGGATGTTCCGAATAAGTGTTTACCTGGTTGAAAAATGTCGTACTTAAAAAATTTGCGCAAGTATTTTCTGACAAAATGGGGACCCTCGCCCGTCCTTATTGGTGAACGACTGAGCTGCTTTTATACCCAATCTCGGCACCCACCTGTTCCCAATTAGCCCGTTCACCCGTGGGATGTTCCAATTAAGTGTTTGACGAGCATCCCTCAACTTTCTTAGTCTTTTTTGCCACTCGTGCCAGCTTTTTTTGAAACAGGCATCACATTCCAAATGAGCTAATATTTGCAAAAAATAACAAAATTTATGAATTGGAATATTAAATATCTTGTCTTTGCAGCTTATTGAATTGAATATAAGTATTCTATTTTTGTTTACCATTTACATAACGTGACAGCTTCACCGGTTTTGGGTTTTGTAGCCACAACTCTCACCTCGCTTCTCTTGTACTTTTTCTGATACTCCTCGTATGCAAGGAAGGGGTTTTTTTTAGTTTTGAATGACCAGATGTTCCTCCTCCCCTTTCTTCCAGTGGAGGAGATCACCGAGTACCCGGACTTCGTGGAGACCAACCAGATCAGCGGGGCGGGCAACATGCTGAAGACCCTGGACCCCATCCTCATCACCATCATCGCCATGTCCGCCCTGGGCGTCTTCCTGGGCGCCATCTGCGGCGTGGTGCTCTACTGCGCCTGCTCCCACGGCGGCATGTCGGAGAGGAACTTGTCGGCCCTGGAGAACTACAACTTCGAACTGGTGGACGGCGTCAAGCTGAAGAAGGACAAACTGACCGTGCAGAGCTCGTACTCGGAGGCGTGATGGTCCCGTGGACCCGCGCCAGGGGGCGTGGACTTCTTCTCTCCGGGAGGCGGACTCTGAGGAGCGCCGCGGGCCCTCCGGTCTTCGGGGCGCGTCAGGAGGTTTGGACTTTTTCTCAGGAGCTGCAGTGACACTGTAGAACCACCACTAGGGGGCACTGTGTACAAAGGTCAATACAGGAAACATGTACAGATAATTTAGATGAAATTTTTATTTTCTATTTTCATTTTTACAATCGGATGCTGGTGTTGAGACCAATTTATTAATAATGTATTTATCATTTTCTGGAAAATAAATGTTGTTGTTTTTTTTGTGCGGGGGGAGTTTTCAAATTAAAATCAGAACTAAATGAAGCGGCAGACAGGGTGAGTCCTCAACATGATCCAAGTCCTTCTTCATGCTTCTGACAGTGCCTTTAGTACTTTTCTACTGTATTTGCTCTAATTTATGAAGGTCACATGATCATATAAACACCTGCAGAGTGGGATCCAAGCCTCACGCCTTTGTCTATTTCCTTGTTTGCCGCCAGGAACCACACTGTGTAAATATATGTGTTGCAGGAAGAGTTTCCATCTTGAAGAGGTGGCAGAGGAAGAGGTGCCATCTTGAGGAGGTGGCAGAGGAAGAGGTGCCATCTTGAAGAGGTGCTACAGGAAGAGGTGCCATCTTGAAGAGGTGCCATCTTGAAAAGGTGCCTTCTTGAAGAGGTGGCACAGGAAGTGGCGCCATATTGAAGAGGTGCCACAGGAAGCGGTGCCATCTTGAAGAGGTGGCAGAGGAAGAGGTGCCATTTTGAAGAGGTGGCAGAGGAAGAGGTGCCATCTTGAGGAGGTGGCAGAGGAAGAGGTGCCATCTTGAAGAGGTGCTACAGGAAGAGGTGGCAGAGGAAGAGGTGCCATCTTGAAGAGGTGGCAGAGGAAGAGGTGCCATCTTGAAGAGGTGCCATCTTGAAAAGGTGCCTTCTTGAAGAGGTGGCACAGGAAGAGGCGCCATATTGAAGAGGTGCCACGGGAAGAGGTGGCACAGGAAGAGGTGCCACAAAAAGAGGTGTCATCTTGAAGAGGTGCCACAGGAAGAGGTGGCACAAAAAGAGGTGTCATCTTGAAGAGGTGCCACAGGAAGAAGGTGGCACAAAGAGGCTGCCATCTTGAAGATGGTGCACAGTATGAGGTGCAAGGAGATGTGCCAAGGAAGAGGTGCACAGGAAGAGGTGGCACAAGAAGCGTTGCCATCTTGATGGTGCAGGAAGATGGTGAGAGGGGCACATGAAGTGGTGCATATTGAAGAGGGCACAGGAAGAGGTTGCCCAAGAAGAGGTTTGGGAGATGTCTTGGATATTGTTGAGGGGAAAGAGGGTTGTGGTGCAAGAAGGTGTAGGAGATAGGTCTTGAGAGGTGGCACAGGAAGAGGGGTCATCTTAAAGAAGTGCACATGAAGAGGTGCATCTTGAAGAGGTGCACAGGAAGAGGTGCCACATGAAGTGGTGCGGATATGGCATCTTGAAGATGTGCCAATGAAGAGGTGTCTTGAATGGTTGCAGGAATGAGGGTGTGGAAGGGATGATTTTGGGAAGATTTTGCTTCTGAAGATGTGTGGGAATGATGTGTTTGTTGAAGATGTGTTGGGATGAGTTGTGAAGAGTTGTTGTTGAATGTGGGTTGTGGAATGAGGTGCATTTGGATGATGTTGGTGGGGAATGAGGGTTGTGGGAATATTTTGGGAATGAGGGTTGGTGGAATATGTTTGGGAATGAGGTTGTTGGAATATGGAGGGAAGGAGGGTGCCATCTTGAAGAGTTGCTCAAGGAAGAGGCATCTGAATATGTGGAAGTGAGGTTGGTGGTGCCATCTTGAAAGAGGTGCCATCTGGAATGTGCCATCTGGGAGAGGTGCGAGGTTGGGAGAGGTAGGCACAGGGGTGATGGATACTGGAAGTGTATAGGCTGTTGAGCAGTATGGTATGGAAATCAGAAATACATTTTTCCAAATACTGCTGAAAGTATGTCAGGTTTTTGGTTGTGTTGAGTGTGGTTGTTGAATATAATCCACAGACAAAGCAAGACAACCAAAATAACAACCATGCTGTGTTGTGTCAACCATCTTGTTACAAACCCAGTGTTTGTTTGTTTTTTTGGAGTTTTTTATTCAAAGGAACATGACATGTGCGAAGGATAACGCTAAATAAATCAAATAAAAATGATCAGGGTATGTACATTTATATTTTCTTGCATGGTACTCGTTTTTTTATAAAAAATGTTTAGAAGGTGGGAGGTTTTCTTTTGTCATTTCTGGTGAGTTGTACCATTATTTTACCACTGGGGGCGTGTCCACTTCCCTTGTGGGCGTGTCTTGAAGTGTCTGGCTGCAGATAGGCCCTTCTCAGGCTACTGGGAAGTTAGCCACGCCCACAGGAAGTTAGCTGAGCTAACAGGAAGTTAACCACCCCAATGAAGTTTGGCTAGGTCACCAGGAGGTTAGCTACACTCAAGTAAGTTTTTTTCATTATTATTATTATTATTATTGTTGTTGTTGTTGTTAAACCAGTACACAAGTGTGGTACAATTGCCCAAAGGAAGTTATCTAGGCTACCAGGAAGTTGGCAACACCCCAAAGTAGTGGTACCAGGAAGTTAGCAAGGCTCCAAGGAAATTAGCAACAACCCAAGTACGTTTATTTATTTATATCTTAATAGACACCTATGCTTGGCAAAAGCAGTGCGATACAAGGTTAGCAAGGCTACTAGGAAGTTAGCCACGCTCCCAGGAAGTTAGTCACACCCACAGAAAAGTTAGCAAGGTTACTAGCCATGCTTACAGGAAGTTAGTCACGCCCCCAGGAAGTTAGCCACGCCAACAGGAAGTTAGCAAGGCTACTAAAAAGTTAGCCAAGCTCCCAGGAGGTTATCCAGGCTACTAGGAGGTTTAGCCACGCCCACAGGAAGTTAGAGGGGCCACATGCAAGTTAGCCACGCCCACAGGAAGTTAGCAAGACTTAAAAACATGACTAGGGTTCCCAGAAGAATGTAGGCGTAATAAAAAATAAAAAAAGGCCATTTTTGTTGATGTATTGGATGCTAACATAGTTTGTGCTATAATACTTCAAAGTACAACGTTTTTAAAAGTCAACATCACTCAGGTGGAGCTGCTCTGTTAGCATAGCTAACTTCCATTTTGCTGCAAGAAGTGCTATTATTATTTCTGTCTTTTACACTTTGTGTTGTGTGTTTGTACCACACACTTCATTTAAAACACACACTTCATTTAGACCACACATGAGTGAAACAACAGCATTGATGAATGAGTGAAACAACAATACTTTAGCATTTTTCTGCCTCGTCGTAGTCAGGTAGCGTTCATAACTTGTTTAGACCCTAAAAGGTGCCAACATACCAAAAAAAATGCAATCGTCTTTGCTTTCGCTGCCCTTAATGTGACTGTGGATCGTTCATAGAGGACAAACAGTATGAACAATACAACTGACTGAATGGTGCTATCCTTACTTTGAGGAACAATGTCTTGTTCACACGCCTTTCTTAGCAGCCATGTTTGATGACATCATCACAATGTCTTTACTAAAGAATAGTTACTTCTCAGCAGGCACAAGACATTGAATCAACGTTAAAACGTATGTTTTTTCATCGTTGTATTTGTGTTGTAGAATATTGGTTGGGAAATGACCAAATTTCAGGGTTCAAATCAACACCAGACCCCAAAATTGTTTAAATGTTATGTTGCTAAAACGTTGTATTTGTGTTGTAGAATATTGGTTGGGAAATGACCAAATTTCAATGGTCGAATCAACATCAGAACCTGACATTGAATCAACATTGGTATGTCGTTTCAATGTTGTATTTGTGTTGTGGAATATTGGTTGGGAAATGACCAAATTTCAATGGTCAAACCAACGTCAGAACCCAACATTGTTTAAATGTTATGTTGCTTCAACGTTGTATTTGTGTTGTGGAATATTGGTTGGGAAATTACCAAATTTCAATGTTCAAACCAACGCCAGAACCCAACATTGTTTAAATGTTATGTTGCTTCAACGTTGTATTTGTGTTGTAGAATATTGGTTGGGAAATGACCAAAATTCAGTGGTCAAATCAACATTAGAACCCAACATTGATTAAATGTTAAAAAGTATGTTGTTTCAACATTAGGTTTGTTTTGTAGCATATTAGTTGGGAAATGACCAAAATTCAATGGTCGAATTAACATCATAACCTGACATTGAATCAACATTGGTATTTTGTTTCAATGTTGTATTTGTGTTGTGGAATATTGGTTGGGAAATGACCAAATTTCAATGGTCAAATCAACGTCAGAACCCAACATTATTTAAATGTTATGTTGCTTCAACGTTGTATTTGTGTTGTAGGATATTGGTTGAAAAATTACCAAAATTCAATGATAAAATCAACGTTACAACCTGACATTCAATAAACGTTGTTATGTTGCTAAAACGTTGTATTTGTGTTGTAGAATATTGGTTGGGAAATTGATAAATTTCAATGGTCAAATTAACATCAGAACCTGACATTGAATCAACGTAGTCATGTTGCTTTAACGTTGTATTTGTGTTGTAGAATATTGGTTGGGAAATGACCAAATTTCAATGGTCAAACCAACGTCAGAACCCAACATTGTTTAAACGTTATGTTGCTGCAACGTTGTATTTTAGTTGTAGAATATTGGTTGGGAAATGACCAAAATTCAATGTTCAAACCAACGTCAGAACCCAACATTTTTTAAACGTTATGTTGCTTCAACGTTGTATTTGTGTTGTAGAATATTGGTTGGGAAATGACCAAATTTCAATGGTCAAATCAACCTCACAACCTGACATTGAATCAAAGTTGTCATGTTACTTCAACATTGTATTTGTGTTGTGGAATATTGGTTGGGAAATGACCAAATTTCAATGGTCAAATCAACGTCAGAACCCAACATTTTTTTAAACGTTATGTTGCTTCAACGTTGTATTTGTGTTGTAGAATATTGGTTGGGAAATGACCAAAATTCAGAGGTCAAATCAACATTAGAACCTGACATTGACTAAATGTTAAAAACTATACTGTTTCAACATTAGGTTGATTTTTTAGCATATTAGTTGGGAAATGACCAAATTTCAATGGTCAAATCAACGTCAAAACCTGACATTGAATCAACATTGGTATGTTGTTTCAATTTTGTACTTGTGTTGTGGAATATTGGTTGGGAAATGACCAAAATTCAGAGGTCAAATCAACATTAGAACCTAACATTTATTAAATGTTAAAAAGTATGTTGTTTCAACATTAGGTTTGTTTTGTAGCATATTAATTGGGAAATGACCAAAATTCCATGGTCAATCAATGTCACAACCTGACATTGATTAATTGTTGTCAAAAAGTATGTTGTTTCAACATTGTTTGTGTTGTAGAATATTGGTTGGGAAATGACCAAATTTCAATGTTCAAACCAACGTCAGAACCCAACATTGTTTAAACGTTATGTTGCTGCAAAGTTGTATTTTAGTTGTAGAATATTGGTTGAAAAATGACCAAATTTCAATGTCAAATCAATGTTGTAACCTGACATTGAATAAACGTTGTTATGTTGCTAAAACGTTGTATTTGTGTTGTAGAATATTGGTTGGGAAATGACCAAATTTCAATGGTCAAACCAACGTCAGAACCCAACATTGTTTAAACGTTATGTTGCTGCAACGTTGTATTTGTGTTGTAGGATATTGGTTGAAAAATTACCAAAATTCAGTGGTCAAGTCAACATCACAACCTGACATTGAATCAACGTTAAAATGTATGTTGCTTCAACGTTGTATTTGTGTTGTAGAATATTGGTTGAAAAATGACCAAATTTTAATGGTCAAATCAACGTCAGAACCCAACATTGTTTAAACGTTATGTTGCTTCAACGTTGTATTTGTGTTGTAGAATATTGGTTGAAAAATGACCAAATTTCAATGGTCGAATCAACATCAGAACCTGACATTGAATCAACATTGGTATGTTGTTTCAATGTTGTATTTGGATTGTGGAATATTGGTTGAAAAATGACCAAATTTTAATGGTCAAACCAACGTCAGAACCCAACATTGTTTAAACGTTATGTTGCTGCAACGTTGTATTTTAGTTGTAGAATATTGGTTGAAAAATGACCAAAATTCAATGGTCAAACCAACATCCCAACCTGACATTGAATCAAAGTTGTCATGTTGTTTCAACGTTGTATTTGTGTTGTAGAATATTGGTTGGGAAATGACCAAATTTCAATGTTCAAACCAACGTCAGAACCCAACATTGTTTAAACGTTATGTTGCTTCAACATTCTATTTGTGTTGTAGAATATTGGTTGAAAAATGACCAAAATTCAATTGTCAAATCAACCTAACAACCTGACATTGAATCAAAGTTGTCATGTTGCTTCAATGTTGTATTTGTGTTGTAGAATATTGGTTGGGAAATGACCAAATTTTAATGGTCAAACCAACGTCAGAACCCAACATTGTTTAAACGTTATGTTGCTGCAACGTTGTATTTTAGTTGTGGAATATTGGTTGAAAAATGACCAAAATTCAATGGTCGAATCAACATCAGAACCTGACATTGAATCAACATTGGTATGTTGTTTCAATGTTGTATTTGTGTTGTAGAATATTGGTTGGGGAATGACCAAATTTTAATGGTCAAACCAACGTCAGAACCCAACATTGTTTAAACGTTATGTTGCTGCAAAGTTGTATTTTAGTTGTAGAATATTGGTTGAAAAATGACCAAATTTCAATGTCAAATCAATGTTGTAACCTGACATTGAATAAACGTTGTTATGTTGCTAAAACGTTGTATTTGTGTTGTAGAATATTGGTTGGGAAATGACCAAATTTCAATGTCAAATCAACATCAGAACCTGACATTGAATCAACGTTGTCATGTTGCTTCAACGTTGTATTTGTGTTGTAGAATATTGGTTGGAAAATTACCAAATTTCAATGGTCAAACCAACGTCAGAACCCAACATTGTTTAAACGTTATGTTGCTGCAACGTTGTATTTGTGAGGTAGGATATTGGTTGAAAAATGACCAAAATTCAGTGGTCAAGTCAACATCACAACCTGACATTGAATCAACGTTAAAATGTATGTTGCTTCAACGTTGTATTTGTGTTGTAGAATATTGGTTGAAAAATGACCAAATTTTAATGGTCAAATCAACGTCAGAACCCAACATTGTTTAAACGTTATGTTGCTTCAACGTTGTATTTGTGTTGTAGAGTATTGGTTGGGAAATGACCAAATTTCAATGGTCGAATCAACATCAGACCCTGACATTGAATCAACATTGGTATGTTGTTTCAATGTTGTATTTGTGTTGTGGAATATTGGTTGGGAAATTACCAAAATTCAATGGTCAAATCAACGTCAGAACCTGACATTGAATCAACATTGTCATGTTGCTTCAATGTTGTATTTGTGTTGTGGAATATTGGTTGGAAAATGACCAAAATTCAGAGGTCAAATCAACATTAGAACCCGACATTGATTAAATGTTAAAAAGTATGTTGTTTCAACATTAGGTTTGTTTTCTAGCATATTAGTTGGGAATAATTGCTGATTGTTGACTGTTGTGTTGTTAGTGTCATAGTGTGTGTAGTTTGGGAAACTGTTTTTATAGCCAATCATGGCACCCACCTGTGGGATGTTCCAAATAAGTGTTTAATGAGCATTCCTCAACTTTATCAGTATTTATTGCCACCTTTCCCGACTTCTTTGTCACGTGTTGCTGGCATCAAATTCTAAAGTTAATGATTATTTGCAAAAAAAAATAAACATCAAATATGTTGTCTTTGTAGCATATTCAACTGAATATGGTTTGAAAAGGATTGGCAAATCATTATATTCTGTTTATATTTACATCTAACACCATTTCCCAACTCACATGGAAACAGGGTTTGTACATTCTGGGTTTCTCTTTCGGTAAAAAAATGTAAAATCCCATTCCCTTTTTTTTAAGGTGGTCTGATATAACGTTTTTAGCTTTCATTATTGTGAGGTTTAGTATTAGTGTTCTTAAAAATAGAGATACCAGCCCCCCCCAGACACATTTCTTTCACTAAATTTGGCCCCCGACTGAAAATAATTGCCCGGGCTCGTCTTAGAACATGGGTGTCAAACTCTGGCCCGCGGGCCAAATCTGGCCCGCCGTGTAATTTAATTTGGCCCTTGAGGCAATATCAATTTATCATTAGAGCTGGCCCCTCGGTGTTATACAGCGTCGGTGCCGCTGTAACACCGCATTCACCGCTAATACTCATACTTGCCAACCCTCCTAATTTTCCCGGTAGACTCCCGAAGTTCAGTGCCCCTCCCGAAAATCTCCCGGGGCAACCATTCTCCCAAATTTCTACCGATTTCCACCTGGACAACTATATTGCATTTAAGGCACTGCCTTTAGCGTTCTCTACAACCTGTCCGCTTTTCCTCCACACTAACAGCGTGTCACATAATATTTGTTGCTTTTACACACACAAGTGAATGCAAGGCATACTTGGTCAACAGCCATACAGGTCACACTGAAGGTGGCCGTATAAACAACTTTAGCACTGTTACAAATATGCGCCACACTGTGAACCCACACCAAACAAGAATGACAAACACATTTCGGGTGAACATCCGCACCGTAACACGACAGAACAAATACCCAGAACCCCTTGCAGCATTAACTCTTCCGGGAAACTTCCAGCAAACTGACCAATAATTAATGTTTTATTCATGCATTTTCTCTTGCTACTTCAAGGCTTGAATTCATTATTGTTATTTTATTTTCAAATTTATTATTTACCTTTGGAAAAAAAATTATATTTACCTCAGGAGATTGCAAATAGAAAAAAAGGCATAGCATTTTTATTTAAATTTTATTTGATATGCCATTGATATTTTTTTTAAATAATTATTATTATTATTTGAAACTGGATTTTGCATGTCACTAAAGTTATATAAGCCGTGCTTGTTCAATATTTAATGCAAAACTTGTTTGGGTCCCTATTAAAAGGTTAATTTGTTCAAATTTTGGCCCACTCTGTATTTGAGTTTGACACCCCTGGTTTAGAGAAATTGCAGCTGCGTTTCTCACTGCTGCCGCTAGATGTCGCAGTAGAGTTATTGTTATTATTATTATTAGGGATATATCCTTGTTTTCTGTACAAGCCACCATTGTCTGAGAAATAAGAATAATGAGACTAATTGGCAGGTGTCAGAGAAATAGGAATAATGAGACTAATTGGCAGGTGTCTGAGAGTGTAATCATGTCATAAATAAACATATTGCAGAAAAAACTACCAACACTAAATACAAATATTCCTCCCTGCAGTGACCAAAGTCGACCACAGGGAGGCTGTAGAGGTTACTTTTTTTTTTTTTTTATATTAAAGTTGAATTGTGTGATAAAAGGCTGCAATTAACTGCAATAAAGGTGCACATAATGCCAGTAAGTTGTGTTGTAAAGTGCAATACTAGGGAGAGTTTTAAATGTCTTTTTAATCAGCCTGATGACGTCAGACTTCCTGTTGTTGATGATGCATCCTTTATCACATCCAGTCTGCTTCTCAGCTACTTTACTGTGTCATGAAGAGTTCACCTGACTTTAATAACACTTCCAATAGTTGGATTGTTCAAAAAAAAAAATCCCTTTCCAACATCCTGGATCATTGAATATCAGGAAGTATAGAGTTTTTTGTTTTTTTTCTGATTTAGCTTTCTGCAGATCTCAGGGGCCTCCCAGCTGCATTCCCTGGTTCTGCAGTCTCTGGGGACTAAACAGGATCCGAGGTCCTTCCGGGGCTTTTGTTTTCTAGCCGAGACGTTTCCCATCAAGTTTGGGAAAATTGCAAAGATGATAATTTTAAGGAAAGAATCATTATCCCGTTGGTTACAACTGAAGTTTTATCGTTTTTCAGGGAAATAAATAGATTTTCTTGCACTAACCTTTTACATGCGTTTTTACACCAGTTAATTTGTGATTCATCTATCGAGAAATTAGTCAGTGATGACGCATACTTTAATTATTTCTGTAATGTTTTCCCGATTTGACCCCTTTTGTATGTTTGGAACATAATGTTTTTTAGTTTTGTATATTCATTAGTATTTAGTTTGCATTAGGGATGCACCGATTAATCGGTAACCGAATATATTCGGCCGAATATGGCAAAAAAAGCCAGATTCGGCCTTCGGTGGAATGAGTTAAAAACAAGGCCGAATAGTGGCGTGTGACGCAATTTTTTGACGCGGTGACGTTGGGATATGTTGTGTACCTGTATAAGTGTATGAGGTTACAAGCACACACTTATTGAGATTTAGTGGGGCCTCTGTTTACATTATTAGCCTGTTGTGTAGGCTACCTGTATAAGTGTATGAGGTTACAAGCACACACTTAATTGAGATTTACTTAAGCCTTCTGTTTACATTATTAGCCTGTTGTGTAGGCTACCTGTATAAGTGTATGAGGTTACAAGCACACACTTATTGAGATTTAGTGGGGCCTCTGTTTACATTATTAGTCTGTTGTGTAGGCTACCTGTATAAGTGTATGAGGTTACAAGCACACACTTATTGAGATTTAGTGGGGCCTCTGTTTACATTATTAGCCTGTTGTGTAGGCTACCTGTATAAGTGTATGAGGTTACAAGCACACACTTAATTGAGATTTACTTAAGCCTTCTGTTTACATTATTAGCCTGTTGTGTAGGCTACCTGTATAAGTGTATGAGGTTACAAGCACACACTTAATTGAGATTTACTTGAGCCTACTGTTTACATTATTAGCATATCTACTGTGGCTAAGCAGACTTTTGCCAAAAGGACAATAATTCATTAGTTGTGGGTTTATCCACTTTAATGCACTTTATTTTTTTCTTGGAATGCATGTTTTATAAATGAAAAACTTTGTGCTTTTTTTGAAAAGCAAAGACTACTGGAATATTAATAAAATGTCGATATTCAATAAAAAAATTACTTTATTTGAAAAACATGTCTAAATATTTATTCTAGGCTATTTATGCAATATTTAAAAAATTGTGAAAAACTGCATTCATTATTCGGCCTTCGGACAAGCGATTAAATTTTATTCGGCTTCGGCTTCGGCCACAAATTTACGTTTCGGTGCATCCCTAGTTTGCATCGTCTTGTCATAACTTTTGTTTATCTATATTATTTATTGATACTAAAATGATCATTATATATTTATTGCTTACACTTGTAAAAGCATTCTGTACACACAAATACATACTTTACACAAATAAATGCACTTAAAAAATAAATAAATAAAAAAGAAATGTTTTATATATATATATATATATATGAATCAGTCCAACAAAATAATACACAATAATACCATAATAATACACTTACTATTACAAAATAAATACACTTCTGATTAAATGTTAAACCACATGTGAACATTAACCTCTGTTTTTTTTATTTAATTATCAGCCTAATATGTTACACTCATGTCTGTTAAATAGTTTGGCTTTATTTTGTGCATATATTGTTTTAATTAAACAGGAACAATGCAAATAGGTTGTTGTTAGCTCGTAATTATATGTCAAATAGTATGGTTAAAGTTACACATGTTGAATATTCCGTTTTGATTATATTATTCAAGAAGATCCAGAATACAGTATAAATGTATATATAAAAATAATGAAGAAAAAAAACATTAAAAATTTAAAATAAAATGGCGAATACATGTTATTTCAAATGTTTCCATCCTTAACGGGAGAGTGACGTAACCCATGTTGACTGGGACAGTAAAGTGATGCAAAAGCGGAACAAGGATGGCATTTTCTTCAAAGTAAAAGCAAGTGCATAAAATAATCGTACATAGAAGGACTAAAAAAAGACTAAATTGTCTGTATTTGTTTTAAAATCTTATTAAAGCACAACCTATTAAACATTAATAAGAGATAATAGGGTAAAATCTCAAATACAAACAGTCGCTTTAGCTTTATTTTGAAACTCGACAAGAGGAATAAACCTTTGAAACATTGTAAAACATGGTTGGTGTTAGCTCGTATTTACATGTAAAATAGTTTGGTTAAAGTAAGACGAGTTAAATATTTTCTATTAAATTATTCTAGAAGATCCAGAATACAGTATGAATGTATGTAAATATAAAACAAAATTCCCAAACCAATTAAAAAATGTACATGAAAAAAAGCTAATTAACGTAACTGCAAATGTGTTTCCATCCATTATGTTAGGATGCCTCTATAAAACAATGTAAAAGTGGAACAGAGATGGCATTTCCTTCAAAGTAAAAGCGAGTGCATAAAAAAATCCTACATAGTTGGACCACAAAAGATTAAATTGTCTGCATTTGTTTTAAAATATTACCTACAACCAGATGTAACATTAATATGAGATAATTCGGGAAAATCTCAAAGGTTTAACTTTAGCTTTATTTTGAAACTCGATAAGAAATAAACAATATAAACATTGTAAAACATGGTTTGTGTTAGATCGTAATCACATGTCAAATAGTATGGTTAAAGTAACACATTTTGAATATATAATTTTGATTAAATTATTGTAGAAGATCCACAATACAGTATAAATGTATGTAAATATAAAATAATCCCCAAATTAATTAAAAAAATGAACATAAAAAAGCGAATTAACGTTATTTCTAACGTTTCCATCCTGTAAAGCGATGTAAAAACGGAACAGGGATGGCATTTCCTTTAAAGTAAAATCGAGTGCATACAATATTCCTACATAGTTGGACCACCAAAGCTTAAATTGTCTTTATTTATTTTAAACTATTAATAAAGTGCAGCCTAATAAAACATTAATCTGGGAAAATTCGCTAAAATCTTAAAGAAAATCTGTCGGTTTAGCTTTATTTTGAAACTTGACAAGGGAAATAAACCCTTGCAAAATTGTAAAACATGGTTTGTGTTAACTTGTAATTATATGTCAAATAGTATGGTTAAAGTAACATAAGTTGAATATTCCGTTTTGATTAAATTATTCTAGAAGATTCAAAATACAGTATAAATGTATGTAAGTATTTAAAAAATCCCCAACCTAATTAAAAAATGAACATAAAAAGCGGATTAACGTTATTTCAAACGTTTCCATCCTGTAAAGTGATGTAAAAACGGAACAGGGATGGCATTTCCTTCAAAGTAAAATCGAGTGCATACAATATTCCTACATAGTTGGACCACCAAAGCTTAAATTGTCTTTATTTATTTTAAACTAGTATTAAAGTGCAGCCTAGTATAACATTAATATGGAAAAATTCAGTAAAATCTCAAAGAAAATCTGTCGCTTTAGCTTTATTTTGAAACTCGACAAGGGAAATAAACCCTTGAAAAATTGTAAAACATGGTTTGTGTTAACTTGTAATTATATGTCAAATAGTATGGTTAAAGTAACATAAGTTGAATATTCCGTTTTGATTAAATTATTTTAGAAGATTCACAATACAGTATAAATGTATGTAAGTATTTAAAAAATCCCCAACCTAATTAAAAAATGAACATAAAAAGCGGATTAACGTTATTTCAAACGTTTCCATCCTGTAAAGCGATGTAAAAACGGAACAGCCATGGCATTTCCTTCAAAGTAAAATCGAGTGCATACAATATTCCTACATACTTGGACCACCAAAGCAAAATTGTCATTATTTATTTTAAACTATTATTAAAGTGCAGCCTAATATAACATTAGTATGGGAAAATTCGGTAACATCTCAAAGAAAATCGATCGCTTCAGCTTTATTTTGAAACTCGACAAGGGAAATAAACCCTTGAAAAATTGTAAAACATGGTTTGTGTTAACTTGTAATTATATGTCAAATAGTATGGTTAAAGTAACATAAGTTGAATATTCCGTTTTGATTAAATTATTTTAGAAGATTCAAAATACAGTATAAACGTATGTAAGTATTTAAAAAATCCCCAAACTAATTAAAAAATTAACATAAAAAACGATTTAACTTTATATCAAAAGTTTCCATCCTGTAAAGCGATGTAAAAACGGAACAGGGATGGCATTTTCTTCAAAGTAAAATCGAGTGCATACAATATTCCTACATACTTGGACCACCAAAGCAAAATTGTCATTATTTATTTTAAACTATTATTAAAGTGCAGCCTAATATAACATTAGTATGGGAAAATTCGGTAACATCTCAAAGAAAATCGATCGCTTCAGCTTTATTTTGAAACTCGACAAGGGAAATAAACCCTTGAAAAATTGTAAAACATGGTTTGTGTTAACTTGTAATTATATGTCAAATAGTATGGTTAAAGTAACATAAGTTGAATATTCCGTTTTGATTAAATTATTTTAGAAGATTCAAAATACAGTATAAACGTATGTAAGTATTTGAAAAATCCCCAAACTAATTAAAAAATGAACATAAAAAACGATTTAACTTTATATCAAAAGTTTCCATCCTGTAAAGCGATGTAAAAACGGAACAGGGATGGCATTTCCTTCAAAGTAAAATCGAGTGCATACAATATTCCTACATAGTTGGACCACCAAAGATTACATTGTCTTTATTTGTCTTAAAATAGTATTAAAGTACAGCCTAATATAACATTAATATGGAAAAATTCAGTAAAATCTCAAAGAAAATCTGTCGCTTTAGCTTTATTCTGAAACTCGACAAGGGAAATAAACCCTTGAAAAATTGTAAAACATGGTTTGTGTTAACTTGTAATTATATGTCAAATAGTATGGTTAAAGTAACACAAGTTGAATATTCCGTTTTGATTAAATTATTTTAGAAGATTCAAAATACAGTATAAACGTATGTAAGTATTTAAAAAATCCCCAAACTAATTAAAAAATTAACATAAAAAACGATTTAACTTTATATCAAAAGTTTCCATCCTGTAAAGCGATGTAAAAACGGAACAGGGATGGCATTTTCTTCAAAGTAAAATCGAGTGCATACAATATTCCTACATAGTTGGACCACCAAAGATTACATTGTCTTTATTTATTTTAAACTATTAATAAAGTACAGCCTAATATAACATTAATATGGGAAAATTCGCTAAAATCTCAAAGAAAATCTGTCGCTTTAGCTTTATTTTGAAACTCGACAAGAGAAATAAACCCTTGCAAAATTGTAAAACATGGTTTGTGTTAACTTGTAATTATATGTCAAATAGTATGGTTAAAGTAACATAAGTTGAATATTCCGTTTTGATTAAATTATTCTAGAAGATTCAAAATACAGTATAAACGTATGTAAGTATTTAAAAAAATCCCCAACCTAATTAAAAAATTAACATAAAAAGCGAATTAACGTTATTTCAAACGTTTCCATCCTGTAAAGCGATGTAAAAACGGAACAGCGATGGCATTTCTTTCAAAGTAAAATCGAGTGCATACAATATTCCTACATACTTGGACCACCAAAGCTTAAATTGTCTTTATTTATTTTAAACTAGTATTAGAGTAAAGCCTAATATAACATTAATATGGGAAAATTTGGTAAAATCTCAAAGAAAATCGGTCGCTTTAGCTTTATTTTGAAACTCAACAAGAGAAATAAACCCTTGAAAAATTGTAAAACATGGTTTGTGTTAACTTGTAATTATATGTCAAATAGTATGGTTAAAGTAACATAAGTTGAATATTCCGTTTTGATTAAATTATTTTAGAAGATTCAAAATACAGTATAAACGTATGTAAGTATTTTAAAAAATCCCCAACCTAATTAAAAAATTAACATAAAAAGCGAATTAACGTTATTTCAAACGTTTCCATCCTGTAAAGCGATGTAAAAACGGAACAGCGATGGCATTTCTTTCAAAGTAAAATCGAGTGCATACACTATTCCTACATACTTGGACCACCAAAGCTTAAATTGTCTTTATTTATTTTAAACTAGTATTAAAGTGCAGCCTAGTATAACATTAATATGGAAAAATTCAGTAAAATCTCAAAGAAAATCTGTCGCTTTAGCTTTATTTTGAAACTTGATAAGAGAAATAAACCCTTGCAAAATTGTAAAACATGGTTTGTTAACTTGTAATTATATGTCAAATAGTATGGTTAAAGTAACATAAGTTGAATATTCCGTTTTGATTAAATTATTCTAGAAGATTCAAAATACAGGATAAATGTATGTAAGTGTTTTAAAAAATCCCCAACCTAATTAAAAAATGAACATAAAAAGCGAATTAACGTTCTTTCAAACGTTTCCATCCTGTAAAGCGATGTAAAAACGGAACAGCGATGGCATTTCCTTCAAAGTAAAATCGAGTGCATACAATATTCCTACATAGTTGGACCACCAAAGCTTAAATTGTCTTTATTTATTTTAAACTAGTGTTAAAGTGCAGCCTAATATAACATTAATATGGGAAAATTCGCTAAAATCTTAAAGAAAATCTGTCGCTTTAGCTTTATTTTGAAACTTGACAAGAGAAATAAACCCTTGAAAAATTGTAAAACAGGGTTTGTGTTAACTTGTAATTATATGTCAAATAGTATGGTTAAAGTAACATAGGTTGAATATTCCGTTTTGATTAAATTATTCTAGAAGATTCAAAATACAGGATAAATGTATGTAAGTGTTTTAAAAAATCCCCAACCTAATTAAAAAATGAACATAAAAAGCGAATTAACGTTCTTTCAAACGTTTCCATCCTGTAAAGCGATGTAAAAACGGAACAGCGATGGCATTTCCTTCAAAGTAAAATCGAGTGCATACAATATTCCTACATAGTTGGACCACCAAAGCTTAAATTGTCTTTATTTATTTTAAACTAGTATTAAAGTGCAGCCTAATATAACATTAATATGGAAAAATTCAGTAAAATCTCAAAGAAAATCTGTCACTTTAGCTTTATTTTGAAACTTGACAGGGGAAATAAACCCCTGCAAAATTGTAAAACATGGTTTGTGTTAACTTGTAATTATATGTCAAATAGTATGGTTAAAGTAACATAAGTTGAATAATCCGTTTTGATTAAATCATTTTAGAAGATTCAAAATACAGTATAAATGTATGTAAGTATTTTTAAAAATCCCCAACCTAATTAAAAAATGAACATAAAAAGCGAATTAACGTTATTTCAAACGTTTCCATCCTGTAAAGCGATGTAAAAACGGAACAGCGATGGCATTTCCTTCAAAGTAAAATCGAGTGCATACAATATTCCTACATACTTGGACCACCAAAGCTTAAATTGTCTTTATTTATTTTAAACTAGTATTAAAGTGCAGCCTAGTATAACATTAATATGGAAAAATTCAGTAAAATCTCAAAGAAAATCTGTCGCTTTAGCTTTATTTTGAAACTTGATAAGAGAAATAAACCCTTGCAAAATTGTAAAACATGGTTTGTGTTAACTTGTAATTATATGTCAAATAGTATGGTTAAAGTAACACAAGTTGAATATTCCGTTTTGATTAAATTATTTTAGAAGATTCAAAATACAGTATAAACCTATGTAAGTATTTGAAAAATCCCCAAACTAATTAAAAAATGAACATAAAAAACGATTTAACTTTATATCAAAAGTTTCCATCCTGTAAAGCGATGTAAAAACGGAACAGGGATGGCATTTCCTTCAAAGTAAAATCGAGTGCATACACTATTCCTACATAGTTGGACCACCAAAGATTACATTGTCTTTATTTGTCTTAAAATAGTATTAAAGTACAGCCTAATATAACATTAATATGGGAAAATTCGCTAAAATCTCAAAGAAAATCTGTCGCTTTAGCTTTATTTTGAAACTCGACAAGAGAAATAAACCCTTGCAAAATTGTAAAACATGGTTTGTGTTAACTTGTAATTATATGTCAAATAGTATGGTTAAAGTAACACAAGTTGAATATTCCGTTTTGATTAAAATATTCTAGAAGATTCAAAATACAGTATGAATGTATGTCCATATTTAAAAAAATCCCCAAACTAATTAAAAAATGAACATAAAAAGCGAATTAATGTTCTTTCAAATGTTTCCATCCTTAATGGGAGAGTGACTGTAAAAGCGGAACAGGGTTGGCATTCCATTCAAAGTAAAAGCGAGTGCATAAAATAATCCTACATAGTTGGACCAAAAAGATGCCAAGTAGTGTGTATTTGTTTTGAAATTCTACTAAAGTTCAACCCAATATAATATTAATTTGAGAGAATTCGGTAAAATCTCATAGACAAACAGTCGCTTTAGTTTTATTTTGAAACTCGACAAGGGAAATAACCCCTTGAAAACATTTCTCCTGTCATGTCATTTAAGCAGCAGTGTGCGTCGGACTCCGACTGAGGAGGTCTTCGTGTGATCTTGTCCCACAGAAATAACTCGCTGGATATTATTTCACTCCTTGTTTTTTTTTACAAATATTTATTCACGCTGGATGTAATGAGCTGCTGTGGAAGTCTGCGGTGACGTTTTTTCCCCCTCCGGAGGAAAGTGGTGCGGTGCCAGCAGGGCAGCGAGTTGCCGCCGCTACTTCACACGATCTTCTTGGGTCAGCAATCACAAACTCCACGGAAAAGGTAAACTATTTATAAAAAAAAAATATTGGATTCATATAAAACATAATTTCTTTAATTACATTTATTAACATTTGTGGTGGATTTCTGTTTTATAATTTGGAAATTTATTTCTACTTTTTTTTTTTTTACTAACCACAGTATTTATATATATTGTTAATCTATAAGATGAATATAAGTTAAAAAATACCAATAATAATTTTATCTTAAAAAACACAATAATTTGTTCTTTCTTAACCTTGCCATTTATTTAAAGGCCTACTGAAATGAGATATTGTTATTTAAACGGGGATAGCAGCTCCATTCTATGTGTCATACTTGATCATTTCGCGATATTGCCATATTTTTGCTGAAAGGATTTAGTAGAGAACATCGACGATAAAGTTCGCAACTTTTTGTCAATAATAAAAAAGCCTGTACCGGAAGTAGCAGACGATGTGCGCGTGATGTCACGGGTTGTGGATCTCCTCACATCTGAACATTGTTTACAATCATGGCCACCAGCAGCGAGAGCGATTCGGACCGAGAAAGCGACGATTTTTGCTAAAAGGATTTAGTAGAGAACATCGACGATAAAGTTCGCAACTTTTGGTCAATAATAAAAAAGCCTTGCCTGTACCGGAAGTAGCAGACGATGTGCGTGTGACGTCAAGGGTTGTGGAGCTCCTCACATCCTCACATTGTTTACAATCATGGCCACCAGCAGCGAGAGCGATTCGGACCGAGAAAGCGACGATTTTTGCTAAAAGGATTTAGTAGAGAACATCCACGATAAAGTTCGCAACTTTTGGTCAATAATAAAAAAGCCTTACCTGTACCGGAAGTAGCAGACGATGTGCGTGTGACGTCACGGGTTGTGGAGCTCCTCACATCCTCACATTGTTTACAATCATGGCCACCGGCAGCGAGAGCGATTTGGACCGAGAAAGCGACGATTTTTGCTAAAAGGATTTAGTAGAGAACATCGACGATAAAGTTCGCAACTTTTGGTCGCTAATAAAAAAGCCTTGCCTGTACCGGAAGTAGCAGACGATGTGCGTGTGACGTCAAGGGTTGTGGAGCTCCTCACATCCTCACATTGTTTACAATCATGGCCACCAGCAGCGAGAGCGATTCGGACCGAGAAAGTGACGATTTCCCCATTAATTTGAGCGAGGATGAAAGATCCGTGGACGATGAAAGTGAGAGTGAAGGATTAGAAAAAAAAAGTAAAAAAGACAGGGCAGTGGGAGCGATAAAGATGTTATTAGACACATTTACTAGGATAATTCTGGAAAATCCATTATCTGCTTATTGTGTTACTAGTGTTTTAGTGAGATTATATAGTCGTACTTAAAGTCGGAGGGGTTTGGTGACCGCCAGTGTCTCTGAGGGAAGCCACGTTTCTCGACGAGGCGAAGCGAAGGCCGCCGGTCGGGCCGGGCTGAGCTTTTTTTCCCCATCCTCCACGGTGGAAGCATCCCACGTTCGGGGGCGGCTGGTTGGAGTAGGCAAGAGAGTCCACAGCTGCCTCTTTGCACGAGGGATGATGCAAGCTCTGCTCATGTCTACGGTAAGAGCCGACTTATTACCACAATTTCCCACAAATACCTGCCGGTTGACATGTGGTAGAGAACCATGTTCGCTTGACCGCTCTGTTCCATAGTAAAGCTTCACCTTCGGGAATGTAAACACAGGCTGTGTTTGTGTTGCTAAAGGCAGCTGCAATAAACCGCTTCCCACCTACATCTTACTTCTTTGACGTCTCCATTATTAATTGAACTAATTGCAAAAGATTCAGCAACACAGATGTCCAGAATACTGTGTAGTTATGCGATTAAAGCAGACGACTTATAGCTGGGATCGGGCTGGAAAAAAATGTCCGCTACAATCCGAGACATCACGCGCACGCGTCATCATACCGACGTTTTCAACAGGATACTTCTCGCGAAATTTAAAATTGTAATTTAGTAAATTAAAAAGGCCGCATTGGCATGTGTTGCAATGTCAATATTTCATCATTGATATACAACATTTTTTATCCAATTTTCTTGTTCTCGGTAACAGAACGGGTGACAAGTAAATAATAAATAAACAACATACCATAGTAAGCATACACATATTAAATACATAAATAATCTTTGTCTCTACAAAAAAGAAAAAGGGTTCAAGGTGTTCATCATAATTCTTGTTCTGTGTACTTTGGGAACACTTGTAATTTGAACAGTCTCTTAAACAGAATCATATCGGTGCTTTGTTGGATTTCTTTGCTTAATCTGTTCCATCTTTTACTTCCACATACACATATGCTGAAGGTTTTAAGTGTTGTACGTGCATACAAATGTTTTAAATGACAATTTCCTCTAAGATTACATTTCTCCTCTTCTGTTGAGAAGAATTGTTGTACATTCTTGGCGAGCAGGTTATAGTTTGCTTTGTTTATAATTGTAGATGTTTGCAAATAATAAGTAAAGGGTTTGTATGTTCTCCAGATCCAAAATTATGTATTATAATAACTGATCTTTTATGTAGCACAGTTAGTGAATTAATTGTACTTTTGTTGTTATTTACCATATTTCCACACAATAACTCAGATATGTAACTCTAGCGAGCCGTAAAGAATTCATCCATCCATACATACATCTTCTTCTGCTTATATGAGGTCGGGTCGCGGGGGCAACAGCCTAAGCAGGGAAGCCCAGACTTCCCTGTCCCCAGCCACTTGGTCCAGCCCGTCCCGGGGGATCCCGAGGCCTTCCCAGGCCAGCCGGGAGACATAGTCTTCCCAACATGTGCTGGATCTTCCCCGTGGCCTCCCACCCGAATCACCTCATCTGGCTCCTCTCCATGTGGAGGAGCAGCGGCTTTACCCTGAGCTTATCCCGGATGACAGATCTTCTAACCCTCTCTCACCCGGCGGAGGGTACTCATTTGGGCCGCTTTTACCCGTGATCTTGTCCTTTCGGTCATAACCCAAAGCTCATGACCATAGGTGAGGATGGGAACGTAGATCAACCGGTAAATTGAGAGCTTTGCCTTCCGGCTCAGCTCCTTCTTCACAACAACGGATCGATACAGCGTTCGCATTACTGAAGACGCCGCACCGATCCGCCTGTTGATCTCACCATCCACTCTTCTCTCACTTGAACTCCTCCACTTGGGGCAAGAGCTCCTCCCCAACCCGAGGATACCACTGGGCGAGAACTATGGACTCGGACTTGGAGGTGCTAATTGCCATCCCAGTCGCTTCACACTCTGCCGCGAACCGATCCAGTGAGAGCTGAAGATCCTGGCCAGATGAAGCCATCAGGACCACGTCATCTGCAAAAAGCAGAAACCTAATCCTGCAGCCACCAAAGCGGATCCCCTCGACGCCCTGACTGCGCCGAGAAATTCTATCCATAAAAGTTATGAACAAAATGGGTGACAAAGGGCAGCCTCGGCTGAGTCCAACCCTCACTGGAAACGGGTCTAACTTAGTACCGGAAATGCGGACCAAGCTCTGACCATTTACTGGTGCGATAGAAATAAGCCCACATGGCTCAAAATAATCCAGGAAGATGTCAGCAATAAAGCTGCTAGCACAGACTAGTGATCCATCATTGTTCTGGTCTCTGGACTCGTTGTGAGCAGTCATATGAAAGAGCTTCACTCTTCTCACATGCTCGCTCCAAATTATTCAGGGGTCACTTTACAAGGTCGGATGCCGCTAAGTGATCGTAACGTTGTGTCGAATGAGCTAAATCCGGTGACGCGTCACATCCCTCGGTTTGTCCCGAGAAGCCTTCGTTTGTGGCGTACAGGACGCTGAGCAAATGTTATTGTTGAAATGGCAGGCGTGCACCGGGAGAATAGAGTAGGCGGCAGTTTAATCAAGGAAATGGAGGCGGGGTGAGCGGCAAGGACGGCGGGAACGTGGCGGTGGGCGGCTTGAGAAATGGAAGGAGACGAGGGTGGCGAGGAAGGTTAATTGTGGGGGTGGTGGATAGGATAGCTTAAAGAAGGTGGTAGAAGCCGTCATCTAAATAGACATGAACTGAAGCACCCAGGGAAGAGCTGGGATTGCACCTGATTTTTCAACCAGGGATTTCCTCTGGACGTGTGACAGTTCCTGCATGCACCTGATGTGCAACATGGCACCTGTAAGCCAGGGCTGAGGTATGCACTCGGTGTGAGTTTATTTTCCTCTGACAGGCGTGACGAATGTGTGGGAATGCCCTAAATGACACCACATTCACTCTCATGATACATCCATGTTTGTCACACTGAGTGAAAAAAGATGTTCTCCAACAGATAATCCCAGAAGAAAAATCTCTGCACCTGAATTTAGGATATCTGCTGATACTAGGGATGCACCGATTAATCGGTAACCAAATATGTTCGTCCGAATATGGCAAAAAAAGCCACATTCCGGCCTTCGGTGGAATGAGTTAAAAACAAGGCCGAATAGTGGCGTGTGACGCAATTTTTTGACGTGGTGACGTTGGGATATGTTGTGTACCTGTATAAGTGTATGAGGTTACATGCACACACTTATTGAGATTTAGTGGGGCCTCTGTTTACATTATTAGCCTGTTGTGTAGGCTACCTGTATAAGTGTATGAGGTTACAAGCACACACTTATTGAGATTTAGTGGGGCCTCTGTTTACATTATTAGCCTGTTGTGTAGGCTACCTGTATAAGTGTATGAGGTTACAAGCACACACTTATTGAGATTTACTGGGGCCTCTGTTTACATTATTAGCCTGTTGTGTAGGCTACCTGTATAAGTGTATGAGGTTACAAGCACACACTTAATTGAGATTTACTTGAGCCTTCTGTTTACATTATTAGCCTGTTGTGTAGGCTACCTGTATAAGTGTATGAGGTTACAAGCACACACTTATTGAGATTTACTTGAGCCTTCTGTTTACATTATTAGCCTGTTGTGTAGGCTACCTGTATAAGTGTATGAGGTTACAAGCACACACTTAATTGAGATTTACTTGAGCCTTCTGTTTACATTATTAGCATATCTACTGTGGCTAAGCAGACTTTTGCCAAAAGGACAATAATTCATTTGTTGTGGGTTTATCCACTTTAATGCACTTTATTTTTTTTTGGAATGCATGTTTTGTTTGAAGGCCTAATATAAATGAAAAACTTTGTGCTTTTTTTGAAAAGCAAAGGCTACTGGAATATTAAAACAAATGTCAATATTCAATAAAAAAATACTTTATTTGAAAAATATGTCTATATTTATTGTAGGCTATTTATGCAATATTTAAAAAATTATGAAAAACTGCATTCATTATTCGGTATTCCGTATTCGGCCTTCGGCCAAGCGTTTAAATTTTATTTGGCTTCGGCTTCGGCCACAAATTTTCATTTCGGTGCATCCCTAGCTGATACTGATACTATTCTAATACCACAGCTCTGTTTTATTATTGTTACAATTATTATTAATGTTGTGCTGCCATAACTACTCCATGTATATGACCATGAAATAGGGTTGTCCCGATACCAATATTTTGCTAAAAACGTTTTTTGATACATTTTGATACTTTTCTAAATAAAAGGGGCAACGAAAAAAATCGTAGTGTTTTTGCAAAATAAAATAGTGAACATACTAGACAACTTGTATTTTAGTAGTAAGTAAACAAACAAAAGCTCCTAATTAGTCTTAGTTTAGAGAAAAAAAAAGAAGAAAAAAAAAGACAGGGCTGTGGGAGCGATTCAGATGTTATTAGACACATTTACTAGGATAATTCTGGAAAATCCCTTATCTGCTTATTGTGTTACTAGTGTTTTAGTGACATTATATAGTCATACCTGAAAGTCGGAGGGGTCTGGTGACCGCCAGTGTCTCTGAGGGAAGCCACGTTCCTCGACGAGGCGAAGCGAAGGCAGCCGGTCGGACCGGGCTGAGCTTTTTTCCCCCCTCCTCCACGGTGGAAGCATTCCACATTCGGGGGCGGCCGGTCGGAGGAGGCAAGAGAGTCCCCAGCTGCCTCTTTGACAGGTGCACGAGGAACAACGTAACTCTGCTCATGTCTACGGTAAGAGCCGACTTATTACCACAATTTTCTCACCAAAACCTGCCGGTCGACATCTGTTCCATAGTAAAGCTTCACCTTCGGGAATGTAAACAAGGAAACACCGGCTGTGTTTGCGTTGCAAAAGGCGGTCGCAATACACCGCTTCCCACTTACATCTTTCTTCTTTGACGTCTCCATTATTAATTGAACAAATTGCAAAAGAATCAGCAACACAGATGTCCAGAATACTGTGTAATTATGCGATTAAAGCAGACGACTTATAGCCGGGATCAGGCTGGAACAAAATGTCCACTACAATCCGTGACGTCACGCGCACGCGTCATCATACCGCGACGTTTTCAACAGGATACTTCGTGCAAAATTTAAAATTGCAATTTAGTAAACTAAAAAGGCCGTATTGGCATGTGTTGCAATGTTAATATTTCATCATTGATATATAAACTATCAGACTGCGTGGTCGCTAGTAGTGGCTTTCAGTAGGCCTTTAAATTGTTTGCGTGTGTACGAAAATCTTATTGCCATCAAGACATACTACGAAATAAGAGGAGCAGCTTCGTTAAATAAGCTGTCAATTAAAAAAATGTTTTATTGCTCGTTATTCTTTATAATAACAGCTCATGTCAGAGGGAGTCAGCCATTTGAAGGGGTGTCGACTTCAACGGGTTCCCCTATAATTTCCCGTCAAATGGTCGGAAAGTGCAACACATTATTAGTGTCAAGGGTGTGTCTGTAGGATTGGTTTGATGGAAGTTCGCCAACACTTTCGGCTCCTCGCTCCCTTTCTCTCCACATTTAGCGTGAACGTCTCCTGCGTCTAAAAGCAGCCTCCAAAGCCCCTCCGAGGAGTGGTTAAAGCTGACCTCTGCTCGCCGGGGTCCGCTGTGAAAACGGAGCTGAGCGTGTCGGGTCGGTGGGAAAATAGTAGCAGAATGTGTTTGTTGTCACAAGCTGGTCTGTAAGAAGGAACAGACATGTTTGAGCGACTTCCGAACCTCGTTTTTTTTAGGAGTAGACAAAGGTCCTTATAAGGTTGTACGGTACATAATCATATTCGGTACTATACCGCCTCTAAAAAGTACCAGCCCGTCATCGTCACGTCATGACATTGCTGGAGCATGTTCGGCAGCGCGCGCACACAGAGTACTTGCAAGGAGACACAGTGTGTAGACAGAAAAGGGAGAATTGACACATTTTGGTGTAAAAAGTAAAGATAAAGGTGAAGTTATAGCACTGACACACCCTCAGTCGGCAGTGTCTTATTTACTTTTAATCCTGGCCTCCATGGCGACAAATATTGTAAGTTTCATACAAGTCCTATTATCACTGGAGGACGAGGAATAGCTGAACATGCTTCACTGTACAGCGGTACTGGTGACTCATATTCGGTACTATACCGCCTCTAAAAAGTACCGGCACGTCATGACATTGCTGGAGCATGTTCGGCAGGGCGCACACACAGAGTACTTGCAAGCAGACACAGCGTGTAGACAGAAAAGGGAGAATGGACACATTTTGGTGTAAAAAGTAAAGATAAAGGTGAAGTCATAGCACTGACACACCCTCAGTCGGCAGTGTCTTATTTACTTCTAATCCTGGCCTCCATGGCGACAAATATTGTACGTTTCATACAAGTCCTATTATCACTGGAGGACGAGGAATAGCTAATCATGCTTCACTGTACACCGGTACTGGTGAATCATATTCGGTACTATACCGCCTCTAAAAAGTACCGGCCCGTCATCGTCACGTCATGACATTGCTGGAGCATGTTCGGCAGCGCGCGCACACAGAGTACTTTGCAAGCGGACACAGTGTGTAGACAGAAAAGGGAGAATGGAGCTTTTTCAAAAATTTATGAAAAATGGAAAAAGGTGAGGGGAAAAAAATCTAAAAAATATATTTTTGGTTTTATTATAGTTTCTGTAGGAGGACAAACATGACACGAACCTCCCTAATTGCTATAAAGCACACTGTTTTTATTAAACATGCCTCACTGATTCGAGTATTTGGCGAGCGCCGTTTTGTCGTACTATTTTTGCAGGTCCTTGAACTCACCCTAGTTTGTTTACATCAGGGGTAGGGAACCTATGGCTCGCGAGCCAGATGTGGCTTTTTGATAACTGCATCTGGCTCTCGGATAAATCAGAGCTGACATTACTTGACATGATAAGTAATGAATAATTCCACTTGTAATAAGTGTTCAAAATAATGTTCAAAACACAAAACATTCTCATGTATTTTAAGTCCATCCATCCGTTTACTACCACACCTGTTATTTATTTATTATTGGTTAGTGTGGGGCTTGTCCTCCTGGGGGTTCTTCAGACCACCAAGCACCGACATGAGAGCCCGTTTCAGGGTCACACTATTGTTTTATTTTTCAATAAGTCTCTCAGTTGCTTTCCAGCAATTGTAATTTTCTCCTTCGTTCTTGCTCGCGCTCTGGCTCCAGCCCCAACCCCATCGCTCCTCCTGGCTGCAGCTTATAACAAAGCGACTGGTGATTAGATAACAAGGCTCAGGTGGGCCATCTTCGCAGCTCTCGCTGATTTTGAGGCCGGTCCTGGCCCACTCCAGGTGGCTGCAGGCCCGCGGGCCACGCCCCCCTCCAGAGTTAGCTTTAGAATAACAATGTTATTACAGAGAATAAGAGACCTATTATACTCTAGAAATGTTGGTCTTACTTAAAAATGCACGCGTTTAGTTGTGTTCAGTGTTAAAAAAAATATTATATGGCTCTTGTAAAGCGCTTTGAGTCACTAGAGAAAAGCGCTATATAAATATAATTCACTTCACTTCACTTCTTACGGAAATACATTTTAAAATATTTGGCTTTTTTGCTCTCTCAGCCAAAAAGGTTCCCGACCCCTGGTTTACATGTATAACTTTCTCCGACTTAATAAGACGTGTTTTATGCCACTTATTTTTCCGTCTCATTTTGTCCACCAAACTTTTAACGTTGTGCATGAATGCACAAAGATAAGTTTTGCTGACGTTATTGACTTGTGTGGAGTGCTAATCAGGCATATTTTGTCACTGCCTGACTGCAAGCTAATCGATGCTAACATGCTATTTAGCCTAGCTGTATGTACATATTGCATCATGAGGCCTCATTTGTAGTTATATTTGAGCTCATTTGGTTTCCTTTAAGTCATCTCATGACACACTATCTGTATGTAATATGGCTTTGATTTTTTTGCGGCTCCAGACATATTTGTTTTTGTATTAATGGTCCAATACGGCTCTTTCAACATTTTAGGTTGCCGACCCCTACCTTTAGGAGGATACAATAGCTCACCACCGTCACAATGTAAACAAACGCCACGGGTGGATCTACACCTGACATCCACTGTAATGATACCCAAGTACATGAGTGTATCTAGTCGATACTACTTGGATTACATCGATATTTTTTAGCTTTCCAAATTTTTTTCCGCTTTTTAAAAAAATTCTTATTATGCTTATAAACTCAGTAAATACGTCCCTGGACACATGAGGACTTTGATCAATGTATAATCCTGTAACGACTTGGTATCAGATCGATACCTAGATGTGTGGTATCATCCAAAACTAATGTGAAGTATCAAAGAAGAGAAGAACAAGGGATTATTATATTTTAACAGAAGTGTAGATAGAACATGTTGAAAGAGAAAATAAGGAGATATTGCCGGAAAATGAAGAAGTAGATTAATATAATATTTTTTTTACAGTTTGTCCTTTAAAGATAGATAAATGACACAATATGTTACTGCATACGTCAGCAGACTAATTAGTAGTCTTTGTTTGTTTGTCGTTGTGGTTTGTGCAGCCCTTTGAGACACTTGTGATTTAGGGCTACATAAATAAACATTGATTGATTGACTTACTACTAAAAGACAAGTTGTTTAGTATGTTCGCAAGTGGTGTAACGGTACGTGTATTTGTATTGAACCGTTCCGGTGCGGGGGTTTCGGGTCGGTGCGGAGGTGTACCGAACGAGTTTCCACATTGACATATTAAGTAGCGTACTGCATGTTGTGTAAACAATACTCAAAATGCAGGACATTTGAGGCATTTAGGAAACTCCACCCGGACAGCCCCGCAAAAGAGGACATGTCCGGTGAAAAGAGGAGGTATGGTCAGTTTATCCTAGCCCGGTCGCTGCTAGCATTGATTGATTGATTGATTGAATGATACTTTTATTAGTAGATTGCACAGTACAGTACATATTCCGTACAATTGACCACTAAATGGTAACACCCCAATAAGTTTTTCAACTTGTTTAAGTCGGGGTCCACGTTAATCAATTCATGGTACAAATATATACTATCAACATAATACAGTCATCACACAAGTTAATCATCATAGTATGTACATTGAATTATTTACATTATTTACAATCCGGAGCTTTGGTTGATATCAGAACTTCAGTCATCAACATTTGCATAAACAGAGAAATGTGGACATTGAAACAGTGTCGGACTTATTTAGTAGGATATGTACAGCCAGTAGAGAACATAGTGAGTTCACATAGCATAAGAACAAGTATATACATTAGAAGTACATTTGAGTTGTTTATAATCCGGGGAGATGGGATGTGAATGGAGGAGGGTATTAGTAAAGTGTTGAAGTTGCCTGGAGGTGTTGTTTTAGAGCGGTTTTGAAGGAATATAGAAATGCACTTACTTTTATACCTGTTGGGAGTGCTTTCCACGTTGATGTGGCATAGAAAGAGAATGAGTTAAGACCTTTGTTAGATCGAAATCTGGGTTTAACGTGGTTTGTGGAGCTCCCCCTGGTGTTGTGGTTATGGTGGTCAATTACGTTAAGGAAGTAGTTTGACATGTACTTCGGTATCAAGGAGGTGTCGCGGATTTTATAGACCAGGCTCATTGCAAGTTGTTTTACTCTGTCCTCCACCCTGAGCCAGCCCACTTTGGAGAAGTGGGTTGGATTGAGGTGTGATCTGGGGTGGAGGTCTAAAAGTAACCGGACTAGCTTATTCTGGGATGTTTGGAGTCTAGATCTGAGGGTTTTGGAGGTACTGGGGTAACAGGAGGTGAAAGCGTAATCGAAGAAGGGTTGAATGAGAGTTCCCGCTAGAATCCTCAAGGTGCTTTTGTTGACCATAGAGGAGATTCTGTAGATTCTGTAGCATGCTAGGATAGACTGACCATACGTCCTCTTTTCACCGGATATGTCCTCTTTTGCGGGGCTGTCCGGGCGGAGTTTCTTAAATGCCGCAAATGTCCGGCATTTTAAGTTAGGGTTGCGTGTATTTTCAATGTACGTTCAGGGTTAAGAAGGGGTTAAAAACAAAAACTAATTGTGCGCGGAGCAGTATTCGTGAGGGAGGGGCAGAGAGAGAGAGAGTTAGGATAAACGCGCCAGGCTCTGATTTTAACCCATAAATTTATCACATTTAATTTTTTATTATCTCTAGCAGGGGTGTCAAAAGTGTTCCCCGGAGGCCGTTTGCGGCCGACAGCTAATGTTTTAAAGGCCCACGGCACATTCTAAAAATACTATTGAAATAAACAAAAACATAACAAATGTGAAATAAAAATGCTCGAAGGTGAAATGTAACTTAAAAAAAGTTGCAACGTTGACTAATAAAACAAAGCTCTTTTTTTTTTGTTTCAAACTCTCATTGCTCAAAACATAATATTGAATCAAAATCAATGTTATTATGAATTATTAACCTATCCAAGATCAAATGTTCCACTAAGAAAAATATTTTTAGTGGAAGATTTTGCAAATTTGGTAAAAAAAATAACCCCAAAATTTGTATTTTGTTGTTTTCTTACTATAAAGAAAATGAACCGAACCGTGACCTCTGAACCGAGGTACGTACCGATCCGAAATTTTTGTGTACCGTTACACTCCTAATGTTCACTATTTTATTTAAGGATTAAATTGCAATAATAAACAAAAGTTTATTGTACCGTAAGATTTTTTGTTAAAATGAAGCCAATAATGAATTTTTTTGTGATCCCCTTTATTTAGAAAATTATTGAAAGGTATCTAAAAACATTTCGGTATCTGTACCAAAATATTGGTATCGGGACAACGCTAGTTCCTTACTAGTGTTGCCTTTTTCACAATCAAGACATGCTGGAGCTCCCTTCAGCGTCTCCAATCTTCGGGCTTTTATCATCTGTCTTAAGTCTTGAGATGGGAGTATTGTTTTCTAAATTTCCTGCTTCCATACGAGTAAAGTTGAGCAAAATACGCAACTTTCCAGAGCTGAAGCCACGTTGTTCTTCCTTAGACTGGAAAATAATAGACTCTGAATCACCAACAGTTCTGCTTGCTGACACAAATAATCAACAATCAAGTCAAAACAATTGACATAATTCTTAAGGTGTTACATTGAGTGGTAGATTTCTAAGACTGGTTGGAAATATGACTGAAAGCTGAACTACTGACATGGAAACTTGGTGAAAAAAGCAGACATTGTTGAAAGTTCACAGGATGGTTTGAAGCGCTGACGTAAGAAACAATGCAAGCACTCTTCTCTTCCTTTGCAAATGGATCTTTTTGACACTCACATCCCACACAATACACTTTTTGTATATTGAAGATGAAGAAAAAAGATTAATAGGACTTGAAAGAGTTAAACCAGCACACAATCTTGACCGCGGTCACCCGAGTCTCAGTCCGTAGTCGATCATTGTGATGCCGTTCCTTTTTGACTGTACTTAAATGTATAATAGACTGTATTTATATTACTCACATGTGAATAATGCTGTTTAATAGACTGTATTTATGTTGTTCCCATGTGAATAATGTTGTATAATAGACTGTATTTATGTTATTCACATGTAAATAATGCTTTATAATAGACTGTATGTATGTTATTCACATGTAAATAATGCCGTATAATAGACTGCATTTATATTATTCACATGTGAATAATGCTTTATAATAGACTGTATGTAAGTTATTCACATGTAAATAATGCTGCATAATAGACTGTATTTATATTATTCACATGTAAATAATGCTGTATAATAGACTATATTATTCACATGTGAATAATGCTGTGTAATAGACTGTATTTATGTTGTTCACATGTGAATAATGCTGTATAATAGACTGTTTATATTATTCACATGTAATTAATGCTGTATAATACACTATAATTGTATTATTCACATGTGAATAATGCTGTATAATAGACTGTTATTCACATGTGAATAATGCTGTATAATTGACTGTATTTGTTATTCACATGTGAATATTGCTGTATGATAGACTGTTTATGCTATTCATATTTGAATAATGTTGTATAAAAGACTGTATTTATGTTATTCACATGTGAATAATGCTGTATAATAGACTGTTATTCACATGTGAATAATGCTGTATAATAGACTGTATTCATATTATTCACATGTAAATAATGCTGTATAATAGACTATTTATATTATTCACATGTAATTAATGCTGTACAATAGACTATGATTATGTTATTCACATGTGAATAATGCTGTGTAATAGACTGTTATTCACATGTGAATAATGCTGTATAATAGACTGTATATGTTATTCACATGTGAATAATGCTGTATGATAGACTATTTATGTTGTTCATATTTGAATAATGTTGTATAAAAGACTGTATTTATGTTATTCACATGTGAATAATGCTGTATAATAGACTATGTTATTCGCATGTGAATAATGTTGTATAATAGACTGTATTCATATTAATGGACTATAGTATAATAGACTATTTATATTATTCACATGTAAATAATGCTCTAGACTGTATTTATGTTATTCACACGTGAATAAGGCCGTATAATAGACTGTATTTGTGTTATTCACATGTAAATAATGCTGTATAATAGACTGTATTTATATTATTCACATGTGAATAATACTGCGTAATACACTGTATTTATGTTATTCACATGTGAATAATGCTGTATAATAGACTGCATTTATGTTATTCACATGTGAATAATGCTGTATAATAGACTATTTATATTATTCACATGTGAATAATGCTGTATAATAGACTGTATTTATGTTGTTCACATGTGAATAATGCTGTATAATAGACTGTTATTCACATGTGAATAATGTTGTATAATAGACTGTATTCATATTATTCACATGTAAATAATACTGTATAATAGACTATTTATATTATTCACATGTGAATAATGCTGTAGACTGTATTTATGTTATTCACATGTGAATAATGCTGTATAATAGACTGTATTTGTGTTATTCACATGTAAAAAATGCTGTATAATAGACTGTATTTATATTATTCACATGTGAATAATACTGCGTAATACAAAGTATTTATGTTATTCACATGTGAATAATGCTGTATAATAGACTGTATTTCTGTTATTCACATGTGAATAATGCTGTATAATAGACTGCATTTATGTTATTCACGTGTGAATAATTCCTTATAATAGACTATTTATATTATTCACTTGTGAATAATGCTGTATAATAGACTGTGTTTGTGTTATTCACATGTGAATAAGGCTGTATAATAGACTATTTATATTATTCACATGTGAATAATGCTGTATAATAGATTGTATTTATATTATTCACATGTGAATAATGCTGTATAATAAACTGTATTTATATTATTCACATGTGAATGATGCCGTATAATAGACTGGATTTATATTATTCACATGTAAATAATGCTGGATAATAGACTGTATTTATGTTATTCACATGTAAAAAATACCTAAGTGTCTATTTTCTATTGTGAGCGAACTGTGGTGCTGAATTTCCCCCCGGGATCAACAACATACTTTTTATTCTATTCTGTTCTATTCTATTCTATTTTCATCCACACTTTCTACTTGGACACATAACTTAAATGCTCTGCTACACAATTACACGTCTGCAAGTCAGTCCGTCACTTCAAATAAGCTCCCGAAAAATTGCAAACATAGAATATAATATTCAGTTTTGAACAAGGTGTCAGCTACTCCTAAGAGAAAAAATAACCACCAAGTTCTTTCTGTTCCTGGTCCACAGAGTCCTCAGTCTCTTGCGGTAGCGGGAATAAATGCTTTCTAGTCGAAGTGTCAGTGCCTAATGAAAGGCATGTGTTTGTCATTAATGTGGCGCTTTCTGCACATTGAAGCAGAGGTGGCCACAGCTGGGCCTCTTCGGATTAACACCAAACGTTGACGTGACCGTTTTTGTTGAGCGGGAGCACACCGCGCGGTGGTTGTTCCAGATTCTTTATGACAGGTCGGCTACTGTGGGATAGGTCGTGGCTCAGGCATGTGTTAGATTCCATTTAAAAAGCAGTGGCTTTCTTCCCCGACTCCTAAAGATGAAGTTGATTTTTTTAGTCTGTATTGGTGTTTTTCAACCTTTTTTGAGCCAAGGCAAAGTTCTTTTCTCCACAGTAAGTCTTTGCTGTTGTCTAGCATTCTGTTTTTGTTTACTGTGTAGCCCAGTGTTTTTCAACCTTTTTTGAGCCACGGCACATTTTTTGCGTTGAAAAAATGCGGAGGCACACCATCAGCAGAAATCATTACAAAACAAAACTCGGTTGACTGTAAAAAGTTGTCGTCACAATTGTTGGGTATGACTTTAAAGCATAAGCTAGCATGCATCACTATAGCTCTTGTCTCAAAGTAGGTGTACTGTCACTACCTGTCACATCACACCCTGACTTTTTTGCTGTTTTCCTGTGTAGTATAGTTTTAGTTCTTGTCTTGCGCTCCTATTTTGGTGTTTTGTTTCTTTTTTTGGGGTATTTTCCTGTAGTAGTTTCATGTCTTCCTTTGAACGATATTCCCAAGCTTTGTTTTTTTTTAGCATTCAATAATATTTCAGTTGTTTTTATCCTTCTTTGTGGGGACATTGTTGATTGTCGTGTCATGTTTGGATGTACATTGTGGACGCCGTCTTCGTTCCACAGTAAGTCTTTGCCGTCGTCCAGCATTCTGTTTTTGTGTACTGTGTGGCCCAGTGTTTTTCAACCTTTTTCGCGTTGAAAAAATGTGGAGCCACACCATCAGCCAAAATTATTAAAAAAACTAAACCCAGTTGACAGTAAAAAGTCGTTGTCGCAATTGTTGGGAATGACTTTAAAGCATAACCAAACATGCATCTATATAGCTCTTGTCTCAAAGTAGGTGTACTGTCACCACCTGTCATATCACACCCTGACTTATTTGGACTTTTTTGCTGTTTTCCTGTGTAGTATTGTTTTAGTTCTTGTCTTGCGCTCCTATTTTGGTGTTTTTTTTTCATTTTTTTTGGGTATTTTCCTGTAGTAGTTTCATGTCTTACTTTGAACGATATTCCCAAGCTCTGTTTTTTTTTTAGCATTTAATAATATTTCAGTTGTTTTCATCCTTCTTTGTGGGGACATTGTTGATTGTCGTGTCATGTTCGGATGTACATTGTGGACGCCGTCTTCGTTCCACAGTAAGTCTTTGCCGTCGTCCAGCATTCTGTTTTTGTGTACTATGTGGCTCAGTATTTTTCAACCTTTTTCGCGTTGAAAAAATGTGGAGCCACACCATCAGCCAAAATTATTAAAAAAACTAAACCCAGTTGACAGTAAAAAGTCGTTGTCGCAATTGTTGGATATGACTTTAAAGCATAACCAAACATGCATCTATATAGCTCTTGTCTCAAAGTAGGTGTACTGTCACCAGCTGTCACATCACACCCTGACTTATTTGGACTTTTTTGCTGTTTTCCTGTGTCTAGTGTTTTGCTTCTTGTCTTGCGCTCTTATTTTGGTGGCTTTTTCTCTTTTTTTGGTATTTTCCTGTAGTAGTTTCATGTCTTACTTTGAACGATATTCCCAAGCTCTGTTTTTTTTTTTAGCATTTAATAATATTTCAGTTGTTTTTATCCTTCTTTGTGGGGACATTGTTGATTGTCATGTCATGTTCGGATGTACAATGTGGACGCCGTCTTCGTTCCACAGTAAGTCTTTGCCGTCGTCCAGCATTCTGTTTTTGTGTACTATGTGGCCCAGTGTTTTTCAACCTTTTTCGCGTTGAAAAAATGCAGAGGCACACCCTCAGCCAAAATTATTAAAAAAACTAAACTCAGTTGACAGTAAAAAGTCGTCGTCGCAATCGTTGGATATGACTTTAAAGCATAACCAAACATGCATCTATATAGCTCTTGTCTCAAAGTAGGTGTACTGTCACCTGTCACATCACACCCTGACTTATTTGGATTTTTTTGCTGTTTTCCTGTGTATAGTGTTTTACTTCTTGTCTTGCGCTCTTATTTTGGTGGCTTTTTCTCTTTTTTTGGTATTTTCCTGTAGTAGTTTCATGTCTTACTTTGAACGATATTCCCAAGCTTTGTTTTTTTTAGCATTCAATAATATTTCAGTTGTTTTTATCCTTCTTTGTGGGGACATTGTTGATTGTCATGTCATGTTTGGATGTACATTGTGGACGCCGTCTTCGTTCCACAGTAAGTCTTTGCCGTCGTCCAGCATTCTGTTTTTGTGTACTGTGTGGCCCAGTGTTTTTCAACCTTTTTCGCGTTGAAAAAATGCGGAGCCACACCATCAGCCAAAATTATTTTAAAAATCTAAACTCAGTTGACAGTAAAAAGTCGTCGCAATTGTTGGATATGACTTTAAAGCATAACCAAACATGCATCTATATAGCTCTTGTCTCAAAGTAGGTGTACTGTAACCACCTGTCACATCACACCCTGACTTATTTGGACTTTTTTGCTGTTTTCCTGTGTAGTATAGTTTTAGTTCTTGTCTTGCGCTCCTATCGGTGTTTTTTTTCTCTTTTTTTTTGGGTATTTTCCTGTAGTAGTTTCATGTCTTCCTTTGAGCGATATTCCCAAGCTTTGTTTTTTTTAGCATCTAATAATATTTCAGTTGTTTTTATCCTTCTTTGTGGGGACATTGTTGATTGTCATGTCATGTTCGGATGTACATTGTGGACGCCGTCTTCGTTCCACAGTAAGTCTTTGCCGTCGTCCAGCATTCTGTTTTTGTGTACTGTGTGGCCCAGTGTTTTTCAACCTTTTTCGCGTTGAAAAAATGCAGAGGCACACCATCAGCCAAAATTATTAAAAAAACTAAACTCAGTTGACAGTAAAAAGTCGTTGTCGCAATTGTTGGATATGACTTTAAAGCATAACCAAACATGCATCTATATAGCTCTTGTCTCAAAGTAGGTGTACTGTCACCAGCTGTCACATCACACCCTGACTTATTTGGACTTTTTTGCTGTTTTCCTGTGTCTAGTGTTTTACTTCTTGTCTTGCGCTCTTATTTTGGTGGCTTTTTCTCTTTTTTTGGTATTTTCCTGTAGTAGTTTCATGTCTTACTTTGAACGATATTCCCAAGCTTTGTTTTTTTTTTAGCATTTTATAATATTTCAGTTGTTTTTATCCTTCTTTGTGGGGACATTGTTGATTGTCGTGTCATGTTCGGATGTACATTGTGGACGCCGTCTTCGTTCCACAGTAAGTCTTTGCTGTCGTCCAGCATTCTGTTTTTGTGTACTGTGTGGCCCAGTGTTTTTCAACCTTTTTCGCGTTGAAAAAATGTGGAGCCACACCATCAGCCAAAATTATTTAAAAAATCTAAACTCAGTTGACAGTAAAAAGTCGTCGTCGCAATTGTTGGGAATGACTTTAAAGCATAACCAAACATGCATCTATATAGCTCTTGTCTCAAAGTAGGTGTACTGTCACCACCTGTCATATCACACCCTGACTTATTTGGACTTTTTTGCTGTTTTCCTGTGTAGTATTGTTTTAGTTCTTGTCTTGCGCTCCTATTTTGGTGTTTTTTTTTCATTTTTTTTGGGTATTTTCCTGTAGTAGTTTCATGTCTTACTTTGAGCGATATTCCCAAGCTTTGTTTTTTTTAGCATCTAATAATATTTCAGTTGTTTTTATCCTTCTTTGTGGGGACATTGTTGATTGTCATGTCATGTTCGGATGTACATTGTGGACGCCGTCTTCGTTCCACAGTAAGTCTTTGCCGTCGTCCAGCATTCTGTTTTTGTGTACTGTGTGGCCCAGTGTTTTTCAACCTTTTTCGCGTTGAAAAAATGCGGAAGCACACCATCAGCCAAAATTATTTAAAAAATCTAAACTCAGTTGACAGTAAAAAGTCGTCGTCGCAATTGTTGGATATGACTTTAAAGCATAACCAAACATGCATGACTATAGCTCTTGTCTCAAAGTAGGTGTACTGTCACCTGTCACATCACACCCTGACTTATTTGGACTTTTTTGCTGTTTTCCTGTGTCTAGTGTTTTACTTCTTGTCTTGCGCTCTTATTTTGGTGGCTTTTTCTCTTTTTTTGGTATTTTCCTGTAGTAGTTTCATGTCTTACTTTGAACGATATTCCCAAGCTTTGTTTTTTTTTTAGCATTTTATAATATTTCAGTTGTTTTTATCCTTCTTTGTGGGGACATTGTTGATTGTCGTGTCATGTTCGGATGTACATTGTGGACGCCGTCTTCGTTCCACAGTAAGTCTTTGCTGTCGTCCAGCATTCTGTTTTTGTGTACTGTGTGGCCCAGTGTTTTTCAACCTTTTTCGCGTTGAAAAAATGTGGAGCCACACCATCAGCCAAAATTATTTAAAAAATCTAAACTCAGTTGACAGTAAAAAGTCGTCGTCGCAATTGTTGGGAATGACTTTAAAGCATAACCAAACATGCATCTATATAGCTCTTGTCTCAAAGTAGGTGTACTGTCACCACCTGTCATATCACACCCTGACTTATTTGGACTTTTTTGCTGTTTTCCTGTGTAGTATTGTTTTAGTTCTTGTCTTGCGCTCCTATTTTGGTGTTTTTTTTTCATTTTTTTTGGGTATTTTCCTGTAGTAGTTTCATGTCTTACTTTGAGCGATATTCCCAAGCTTTGTTTTTTTTAGCATCTAATAATATTTCAGTTGTTTTTATCCTTCTTTGTGGGGACATTGTTGATTGTCGTGTCATGTTCGGATGTACATTGTGGACGCCGTCTTCGTTCCACAGTAAGTCTTTGCCGTCGTCCAGCATTCTGTTTTTGTGTACTGTGTGGCCCAGTGTTTTTCAACCTTTTTCGCGTTGAAAAAATGCGGAAGCACACCATCAGCCAAAATTATTTAAAAAATCTAAACTCAGTTGACAGTAAAAAGTCGTCGTCGCAATTGTTGGATATGACTTTAAAGCATAACCAAACATGCATGACTATAGCTCTTGTCTCAAAGTAGGTGTACTGTCACCTGTCACATCACACCCTGACTTATTTGGACTTTTTTGCTGTTTTCCTGTGTGTAGTATTGTTTTACTTCTTGTCTTGCACTCTTATTTTGGTGGCTTTTTCTCTTTTTTTGGTATTTTCCTGTAGTAGTTTCATGTCTTCCTTTGAACGATATTCCCAAGCTTTGTTTTTTTTTAGCATTCAATAATATTTCAGTTGTTTTTATCCTTCTTTGTGGGGACATTGTTGATTGTCTTGTCATGTTCGGATGTACATTGTGGACGCCGTCTTCGTTCCACAGTAAGTCTTTGCCGTCGTCCAGCATTCTGTTTTTGTGTACTGTGTGGCCCAGTGTTTTTCAACCTTTTTCGCGTTGAAAAAATGCGGAGCCACACCATCAGCCAAAATTATTTAAAAAATCTAAACTCAGTTGACAGTAAAAAGTCGTTGTCGCAATTGTTGGATATGACTTTAAAGCATAACCAAACATGCATCTATATAGCTCTTGTCTCAAAGTAGGTGTACTGTAACCACCTGTCACATCACACCCTGACCTATTTGGATTTTTTTACTGTTTTCCTGTGTGTAGTGTTTTACTTCTTGTCTTGCGCTCTTATTTTGGTGGCTTTTTCTCTTTTTTTGGTATTTTCCTGTAGCAATCAAGAATATTTCAGTTGTTTTTATCCTTCTTTGTGGGGACATTGTAGGTTGTCATGTCATGTTCGAATGTACATTGTCGACGCCGTCTTTGCTTCACAGTAAGTCTTTGCTGTTGTCCAGCATTCTGTTTTTGTCTACTGTGTATGCAGTTCAGTTGTAGTTTCGTTCTGTATAGCCTTCCCTAAGGCACAGTGGTTGAAAAACACTGGTCCATACCACAAAATAACTTCTTTAAGGATAGACTTCCTGTCTATAACTTTTCCTATTGTAAAACAAATTAAACAGCATTGTTTTATTTGCACACACTAAACACAGAAAACAGAACCCATGTCAATGGTATTTCTTAAACTCTACAAAATAATGGTCACATATTAGGGCTGCACAATTTTGTCCAAAAATAAAATCTTGTTTTTCTTCTCCATTAAGATCCATATAGAGTTTGAGCTTAACTATACACAATAAAACATTAACAAAATGTTGGGGCATATGAAGGTTTTTTAAAGTAATACCTTTGTGAATTTACAAAAACACAAGTAATGTAAAAAAAAACAAAAAAACAAGGTGTTTACTTTTTGATATAGTTTAATATACAAGCTTTGTTCTTCTTCAACAACGCCTCCTAGTGGTTCAGTAGAACAGTTTGGCCACTAAAAATAAACAGGAGTGATACCTCACACATAGTATTGATGTTTGTCAGAGTTATTTGGTGACGAACCCCAAGATACAGAGATGGAGGCAGACATGGAGTGAGAAAACATGATTTAATAAAGATACTACGACAAAATCAAACAAAAGGGTACTAACACAAAACGCGCACGAGGCGGATAACAAACTAAGGGTCTTTAGCATGGAAGCTACCAAGAAACGAAAAAGGGCCTAGCGTGGAAGCTAGCGGGTTGCAAACAGGAAAACAGAAGGTGTACTTGTAGAGTGAAAACAAAACAGAAGCAGGGAACAAGAACAGTAAGTTACAAACAAACGAATGTGGCTTACCGCTACGCTGCAACAAAACGACACGATAGCAACGGCAGGAGAGACATGTGGCAACGACAATGATCCAGCACTGACTGGAAGACAAAGTGGGTACAAATAGGAGCGGGCTGATTGACTACAGGTGTGGCCAGGTGCCAATCAGCCGCAGATGAGGTGACAACAGCACACAGGGAGACAAACAGGAAGCTGAACCAAAATAAGAGCACTTGACAGGAACTAAAGGGACGGCGTGGCGCAGTGGAAGAGTGGTCGTGCGCAACCCGAGGGTCCCTGGTTCAAATCCCACCTAGTACCAACCTCGTCACGTCCGTTGTGTCCTGAGCAAGACACTTCACCCTTGCTCCTGATGGGTGCTGGTTGGCGCCTTGCATGGCAGCTCCCTCCATCAGTGTGTGAATGTGTGTGTGAATGGGTAAATGTGGAAGTAGTGTCAAAGCGCTTTGAGTACCTTGAAGGTAGAAAAGCGCTATACAAGTACAACCCATTTATCATTTATTTAAAGACAGGAGATACTAAACACAGAGGAAACAAAGACAAATGCAGAGGAAAAAACTAAAACATAGACAAACTGTCAGGGGAAAGCCTGACAGATATTATTTGAACACTGATGCAGTTTGCAGTTAAAAAAAGGAGTGAAGATCCCAGTTAACAAAGTAAAGACTTTATAAACAATTTGTGACAATGTTCACGACACGCCGCCTGCTGCATGTTTCCAGCAGCTGAAGGACGCTCTATTGAGAAAATAAAAGCAACATCAAATAGTTTGCATACTTTTAATGCGGGGACAAGTGTCTCCACTGTCCTTATCCAAACACAGCAGTGCGCTCTTAAACACACGCCGGGAAGCGAAGGAAAAAGACGTTAAACCAAGCGCTTGGTTCCTTTTACTCCGAGGGGAAATCTCCGGAGCAAAGTCTGTGTAGTTAGTCCGCCATGATTATCAAGTATTGCATTAATAAATGACGGTTTTTCCGTAATTAAAAAATTGGACGGTATTAATAACCGTCTGGAATTTTGTCGCAAATGATTATTATACCGTTTACCGTTACGTCCCTCGGTCGAGGGCGGTTCTTGCCGCGGATGTTGGTCAATTTTTAGGGCACTACGGCAAGTGACGAGGTTCGTGGTTAAATCCGAGCCCTGTCTGCCTATGGCCTAGCTATGTAGAGTGTTTGTGTCGGCTAAACACGTCGAGGACTTACCAAATATCCAACTGTGTACACTATTTGGGAAAAATAAAGTTTGTCTCCTGGAGCCGGCAGCAGTAGCTCTGGTGGACAGATCTGAACCTGGTACACGGTGTCTCGAGTCGTATTTCACAGCTGTATTTGTCTGAGAGTGCAGACATGTCGTCATTTCTTTATCTAAACGGGTCCTCTTCCACACAGGAGGAGTCATTTTTCTGCACTGTCCCAGAGAATAACTTTCTGGGCCATAGATCAAGGTCTTGAGTGTGGCTGTGGTTTTAGGTTTTGCAACACGGTCTCTTCTATGGGCTCCTTTGGCTGTGCGGTATACACCACGTCACTCCACGCTTCATTTGCAGAGGAAGGGTGTGTGGGTCAGATGTTGCTGATTTTTCTAGAAACATAATACAGACTTCCTGTGTGATCCAGTTCATGCTTCCTGTGTTGCTCAGCAGAGGAAGGATCAGCTCCACAAACACACTGTTGAGAAGTTTGAGAACGGCTTGTAGTCCCAGACACTCCAGGTTGAGCCACGGTTGGCAGTATTCCACTGCAAAAACTCAGGGCACTCGCTTGCCAGGTGGCAGGAAAATGTAGAGGAACCACTTTGAAATATGGCCCTTATGATAGCAGAGCTGTAGTGTTGTAATGCAAGTACAGTCGTGGTCAAAATTGTACATACCAAAGAAACAAAGAACGTAATGTCTTGAGTTTCCAATCATCTCTACAACTTATTTTTTTGTGATTGGAGCACATTCTTGTTACAGCTCAGTTTTTGTTTCATCTGACCACAGAACTTTCCTCAAGAAGGTCTTATCTTTGTCCATGTGATGTCAGATGAAACAAAAATGAAGCTGTACCCAGCAATATGTTTGGAGGAGAAAAGGTGAGGTCTTTAATCCTAGGAACACCATACCTACCGTCAAACATGGTGGTGGTAGTATTAAGCTCTGGGCCTGTTTTGTTGCCAATGTAACTGCTGCTATACAGAGAGTAAATGGGACAATGAAAAGGAGGATGTGACCGACTCTCACCGTCCGGGTTCCATGGACCACCAAAGATAGATATTACGTCGAGCAGTTTGTGGCTTTTGTTTTATTAGTGGCGCAGTGAAAGAGTGGCTGTGCGTAACCCGAGCGTCCCTGGTTCAATACCCAGCTAGTACCAACCTCGTCACGTCCGTTGTGTCCTGAGCAAGACACTTCACCCTTGCTCCTAAAGGGTGCTGGTTAGCGCCTTGCATGGCAGCTCCCTCCTTCAGTGTGTGTGAATGGGTAAATGTGGAAGTAGTGTCAAAGTGTGTTGAGTACCTTAAAGATAGAAAAGCGCTATACAAGTACAAGTACAACCCATTATTTCAATAAAACCTTTCAGCTATAGCTTTTCAGCCGGCCACGTCTGCGTCTTCCTTACCTCTCTGCCTTTTCCGCACTCGCTCCACATCGCTTCTCTCTGGCTTCGTCTCTGGTCTCCGCCTCTCTCTCCCACGTTTCCGGCTGTCGCCCTTTTACAGAGTGCGCAAGGTTTATTTATTTGTGCCCAGCTGGGCCCCCCCGCGCACCTGATCACGATTGCTCGCCGTCCATGCCTCCTCGCCGCCATCTTGGGCCGGGCTCTGGCGTGACCTGCCTCGCTGTCGGACTGCCGGGCCCGCCTCTCCACAGAGGATTACCTCCAAATTCTTCAGGACAAGCTAAAATCATCAGCCCGGAGTTTGGGTCTTGGGCGCAGTTGGGCGTTCCAACAGGACAATGACCCCAAACACACGTCAGAAGTGGCTAAATCAGGCTAGAATGAAGATTTTACAGTAGAATTGCCTTCTCAAAGTCCTGACTTAAACATGTGGACAATGCTGAAGAAACAAGTCCATGTCAGAAAACCAACACATTTTGCTGAACTGCACCAATTTTGTCAAAAGAGGAGTGGTCAAAAATTCAACCAGAAACTTGCCGATGGCTACCGGGATGGCACGGCGCGGTTAGGAGAGTAGCTGTGCCAGCAACCTGAGGGTTCCTGGTTCAACCCCCACCTTCTACCATCATAGTCACATCTGTTGTGTCCTTGAGCAAGACACTTCACCCTTGCTCCTGATGGGTGGTCGTTAGAGCCTTGCATGGCAGGTCCCGCCATCAGTGTGCTGCTTTAATGTCTTTAATGTCCTTTGAGTTCTTTGATGTTTGATGTTTCCCTCACATGTAAGAGGGATGTGTACTATGGCTATGAGTTGTTCTTTTCCCTTGGCCTCAGTCTGCACCCCCACTCCAGGGCCTAGGCTAAGACCGATTTTTTATTTTTTTATTTTATTTTAATCTTCTATTCCCCCCCCCTTTGTTTACCTGTATGTCATCTTTTTTGTAAGGGGCGCTGGAAGCCGGCAGACCCGTCAGCGATCCTGTTCTGTCTCCCTGTAATGTTTGTCTGATCTTGAATGGGATTGTGCTGAAAATTGTAATTTTCCTGAAGGAACTCTCCTGACGGAATAAATAAAGTACTATCTAATCTAATCTAATCTAATGGCTGAATGTGGAAATAGTGTCAAAGCGCTTTGAGTTCCTTAAAAAAGGAGAAAAGCGCTATACAAAAATAACCCATTTACCATTACCTAACGCGCCTTATTGCAGTGAAACTTGTGTACTTTTGACCCGGCAGATTTGCTCACATTTTCAGTAGAGCCATAATAAATTCATAAAAAAACCAAACTTCATGAATATTTTTTTTTGTGAGCAACAAGTTTATGCTCCAATCACTAAATCACCAAAAAAATAAGAGTTGTAGAAATGATTGGAAACTCAAGACAGCCATGAGGTGATGTTCTTTACAAGTGTATGTAAACTTTTGACCACGACTTAAGTTCCTTTTTATTTACAAAGCGCTTTTCACAGATAAAATCACAAAGCGCTGCAGTCCGTAGCGTTCATAGGTGAAGTAAAACAACAATTCAATGAAAACAACATCATAAAAAGGATACAGAGTGGATTAAAAATGATAGTTAAAAGTTGCATTAACTAAAAGCTTTACTAAAACGAGAAGTTTTCAAATGTTTCTTCAATCCAATCCAATCCACTTTATTTATATAGCACATTTAAACAACAATAACGTTTCCAAAGTGCTGCACAGCCATGTTAAAAACAATTGTAAAAAAAAAAAAAATAATAAATAAATAAATAAAATAAAAGAAAAAAAGTATATATATATATATATATATATATATATATATATATATATATATATATATATATATATTATGCTCCACCAATGACTGAATAAAAACAAAAAATAAATAAATATAAAAACAAATATGATTAAAAACTATTTTAAAGGGTAAAATCAATTAAAACAGTAAAATAGAAATCAAAGTGTATAAAAAACACAGAGGACGACTCACGTAGTGTTAAAAGCCAAAGAATAAAAGTGGGTCTTAAGACGAGACTTAAAAGACTCCACTGTGGAAGCAGTTTGAACATGGAGGGGCAGAGTGTTCCAGAGCTTAGGGCCGACCACAGAGAAGGCCCTGTCTTAAGTCTGGTCTTGGGCTCCACAAGCTGGAACTGGCTCTCGGACCTCAGAGCGCACGCAGGAATGTAAATTTGGATGAGGTCCGAGATATATTGAGGTGCCAGTCCATGTAAATATTTAAAAACAAACAGCAATGTTTTAAAATCAATTCTAAAAGTGTCAACACAGTCAAGATCGCGGAGGGACTGGTGCAAGTTGTTCCAGAGTCCGGGAGCTATAGCCTGGAATGCCAGGGTTTTAAAAGGAGTTTTTGGGATCTTTAGAACACAGTTTCTCAACATTTTTTGAGCCAAGGCGCATTTTTTTGCGTGATCATTAAAAAACTAAACTCAGTCGCAATCGTTGGCTATGACTTAAAACCATAACCAACTATGTATCACTATAGCTCTGGTTTCAAAGTAGTTTATTGTCACATCACGCCATTTTTTTTGCTGTTTTCCTCTGTGTAGTGTCTTGCACTCCTATTTTGGTGGCTTTTTCTCTTTTTTCTGTATTTTCCTGCAGCAGTTTCATATCTTCCTTTGAGCGATATTTCCTGCATCTACTTTGTTTTAACAATCGAGAATATTTCAGTTGTTTTTATCCTTTTTTCGTGGGGACATTGTTGACTGTCATGTCATGTGCGGATGTACGTTGTGGACGCCGTCTTTGCTCCACAGTAAGTCTTTGCTGTCGTCCAGCATTCTGTTTTTGTTGACTTTGTAACCAGTTCAGTTTTACTTTTGTTCTGCATAGCCTTCCCTAAGCTTCAATGCCTTTTCTTAGGGGCACTCACCATTTGTTTATTTTTGGTTTAAGCATTTTAAGCATTTTAAGCACTTTTTACCTGCACCCTGCCTCCCGCTGTTTCCGACATCTACAAAGCAATTAGCTACCTACTGATATGGAAGAGTATCAATCAATCAATCAATGTTTATTTATATAGCCCCAAATCACAAATGTCTCAAAGGACTGCACAAATCATTACGACTACAACATCCTCGGAAGAACCCACAAAAGGGCAAGGAAAACTCACACCCAGTGGGCAGGGAGAATTCACATCCAGTGGGACGCCAGTGACAATGCTGACTATGAGAAACCTTGGAGAGGACCTCAGATGTGGGCAACCCCCCCCCCCCCCTCTAGGGGACCGAAAGCAATGGATGTCGAGCGGGTCTAACATGATACTGTGAAAGTTCAATCCATAGTGGCTCCAACACAGCCGCGAGAGTTCAGTGCAAAGCGGATCCAAGACAGCAGCGAGAGTCCCGTCCACAGGAGACCATCTCAAGCGGAGGCGGATCAGCAGCGTAGACATGTCCCCAACCGATACAGGCGAGCGGTCCATCCTGGGTCCCGACGAGCGGTCCATCCTGGGTCTCGACTCTGGACAGCCAGTACTTCATCCATGGTCATCGGAACGGACCCCCTCCACAAGGGAGGGGGGGACATAGGAGAAAGAAAAGAAGCGGCAGATCAACTGGTCTAAAAAGGAGGTCTATTTAAAGGCTAGAGTATACAGATGAGTTTTAAGGTGAGACTTAAATGCTTCTACTGAGGTAGCATCTCGAACTGTTACCGGGAGGGCATTCCAGAGTACTGGAGCCCGACGGAAAACGCTCTATAGCCCGCAGACTTTTTTTGGGCTTTGGGAATCACTAATAAGCCGGAGTCCTTTGAACGCAGATATCTTGCCGGGACATATGGTACAATACAATCGGCAAGATAGGATGGAGCTAGACCGTGTAGTATTTTATACATAAGTAGTAAAACCTTAAAGTCACATCTTAAGTGCACAGGAAGCCAGTGCAGGTGAGCCAGTATAGGTATATATGTATGTATATATGTATATAAAGGTATATACAGTATAGGTATATATGTATGTATATATGTATATAAAGGTATATACAGTATAGGTATATATGTATGTATATATGTATATAAAGGTATATACAGTATAGGTATATATATATATATATATGTATATATGTATATAAAGCTATATACAGTATAGGTATATATGTATGTATATATGTATATAAAGGTATATACAGTATAGGTATATATGTATATAAAGGTATATACAGTATAGGTATATATGTATGTATATATGTATATAAAGGTATATACAATACAGGTATATATGTATGTATATATGTATGTAAAGCTATATACAGTATAGGTATATATGTATGTATATATGTATATAAAGGTATATACAGTATAGGTATATATGTATGTATATATGTATATAAAGGTATATACAGTATAGGTATATATGTATGTATATATGTATATAAAGGTATATACACTATAGGTATATATGTATGTATATATGTATATAAAGGTATATACAGTACAGGCGTAATGTGATCAAACTTTCTTGTTCTTGTCAAAAGTCTAGCAGCCGCATTTTGTACCAACTGTAATCTTTTAATGCTAGGCATGGGGAGACCCGAAAATAATACGTTACAGTAATCGAGACGAGACGTAACAAACGCATGGATAATGATCTCGGCGTCTTTAGTGGACAAAAAGGAGCGAATTTTAGCGATATTACGGAGATGAAAGAAGGCCGTTTTAGTAACGCTTTTAATGTATTACAAGGTTACTCTGCCGAGCTCTAGACAGCACCGACACTCAACAACAACACATCATTTGCAGACTTAACTACTATTTTTAACCCAAATAAGTGAAATTAGATCATCTACCACGGCACACCAGACTGGTGGTTGGGAAAACACTGCTTTAGAAGACCCTGGCTTGAAGACCCTGAAGAGTAGGGGCAATACAAGTCAGTGATGTACAGAGGGGCCTCACCATGCAACGCACGGAAAGTCAGTACTAAAATCTTCAACTCAATGTGGAATTTGACTGGAAGCCAATGAAAACTGCATCAAATGGGGGGTGGTTTGGGCGGGTCTGGGTGCACCGGTCAAAAGTCTGGCAGACGTATTTTGTACCGTCTGAAGTCTCTTTAGCCTTGACTTGTTGAAAATAAAGAAAGATTTTGCTATAGTCACTACGAAATGAAATGAACGCGTGAATGATCATTTCCAGACCCAGTTTTGACAGATCTGAGTGCGAGATCGCCAAACAATACCAGAAGCATATGAGGAGAAACTATTGACAGAAACAAATGCACAGCACCCGCGTGGTTTGCCTCGCCTTTATGTCGTCGTTATGTCAAATGTAGCTTCCGACAAAAATGTCAATGAAGTAGTCCACCCTGCTCTGAAATAGGTCCTAAAGTCGTAGTTCGTGTGACTTATGGCTGCCGGTAAGACTTATTCTGCCCAGAGCACAGCGCTATAAACGCTATCACCTAAAATGGTCAGTTTTACAGAGCCGCTCATAAAGCTACTGTGGAATGTTGTACTTCAAAACGCTCGTATATAATGTAGTACTCCAACTCTCGGTGTTGAGTCCACTCTCAAGATTGGCTTTATTTGAACAAAAAAATATTAGTCTACGTGAAACATATGTTTTTTGTTGTAGTTTAGTCCTTCAATAAAATAGTGTACGTACTAGACCAGTGGTTCTCAACCTTTTTTCAGTGATGTACCCCTTTTTGAAATTTTTTTAATTCAAGTACCCCCTAATCAGAGCAAAGCATTTTGGGTTGAAAAAAAGAGATAAAGAAGTAAAATGCAGCACTATGTCATCAGTTTGTGATTTATTAAATTGTATAACAGTGCAAAATATTGCTCATTTGTAGTGGTCGTTCTTGAACTATTTGGAAAAAAATATATAAAAATAACTAAAAATTTGTTGAAAAATAAACAAGTGGTTCATCCATCCATCCATCCATCCATCATCTTCCGCTTATCCGAGGTCGGGTCGCGGGGGCAGCAGCCTAAGCAGGGAAGCCCAGACTTCCCTATCTCCAGCCACATAGTCTTCCCAACGTGTCCTGGGTCTTCCCCGTGGCCTCCTACCAGCTGGACGTGCCCTAAACACCTCCCTAGGGAGGCGTTCGGGTGGCATCCTGACCAGATGCCCGAACCACCTCATCTGGCTCCTCTCGATGTGGAGGAGCAGCTGCTTTACTTTGAGTTCCTCCCGGATGGCAGAGCTTCTCACCCTATCTCTAAGGGAGAGACCCAAACTTATTTGGGCCGCTTGTACCCGTGATCTTATCCTTTCGGTCATGACCCAAGGCTCATGACCATAGGTGAGGATGGGAACGTAGATCGACCGGTAAATTGAGAGCTTTGCCTTCCGGCTCAGCTCCTTCTTCACCACAACGGATCGGTACAACGTCCGCATTACTGAAGACGCCGCACCGATCCGCCTGTCGATCTCACGATCCACTCTTCCCTCACTCGTGAACAAGACTCCTAGGTACTTGAACTCCTCCACTTGGGGCAGGGTCTCCTCCCCAACCCGGAGATGGCACTCCACCCTTTTCCGGGCGAGTGTTGTAGTTTAGTCCTTCAATAAAATAGTGTATGTACTAGACCAGTGGTTCTCAACCTTTTTTCAGTGATGTACTCCCTTTGAACATTTTTTAATTCAAGTACCCCCTAATCAGAGCAAAGCATTTTGGGTTGAAAAAAAGAGATAAAGAAGTAAAATGCAGCACTATGTCATCAGTTTGTGATTTATTAAATTGTATAACAGTGCAAAATATTGCTCATTTGTAGTGGTCGTTCTTGAACTATTTGGAAAAAAATATATAAAAATAACTAAAAATTTGTTGAAAAATAAACAAGTGGTTCATCCATCCATCCATCCATCCATCATCTTCCGCTTATCCGAGGTCGGGTCGCGGGGGCAGCAGCCTAAGCAGGGAAGCCCAGACTTCCCTATCTCCAGCCACATAGTCTTCCCAACGTGTCCTGGGTCTTCCCCGTGGCCTCCTACCAGCTGGACGTGCCCTAAACACCTCCCTAGGGAGGCGTTCGGGTGGCATCCTGACCAGATGCCCGAACCACCTCATCTGGCTCCTCTCGATGTGGAGGAGCAGCTGCTTTACTTTGAGTTCCTCCCGGATGGCAGAGCTTCTCACCCTATCTCTAAGGGAGAGACCCAAACTTATTTGGGCCGCTTGTACCCGTGATCTTATCCTTTCGGTCATGACCCAAGGCTCATGACCATAGGTGAGGATGGGAACGTAGATCGACCGGTAAATTGAGAGCTTTGCCTTCCGGCTCAGCTCCTTCTTCACCACAACGGATCGGTACAACGTCCGCATTACTGAAGACGCCGCACCGATCCGCCTGTCGATCTCACGATCCACTCTTCCCTCACTCGTGAACAAGACTCCTAGGTACTTGAACTCCTCCACTTGGGGCAGGGTCTCCTCCCCAACCCGGAGATGGCACTCCACCCTTTTCCGGGCGAGTGTTGTAGTTTAGTCCTTCAATAAAATAGTGTATGTACTAGACCAGTGGTTCTCAACCTTTTTTCAGTGATGTACTCCCTTTGAACATTTTTTAATTCAAGTACCCCCCTAATCAGAGCAAAGCATTTTGGGTTGAAAAAAAGAGATAAAGAAGTAAAATACAGCACTATGTCATCAGTTTCTGATTTATTAAATTGTTTAACAGTGCAAAATATTGCTCATTTGTAGTGGTCTTTCTTGAACTATTTGGAAAAAAATATATAAAAATAACTAAAAACTTGTTGAAAAATAAACAAGTGGTTCATCCATCCATCCATCCATCATCTTCCGCTTATCCGAGGTTGGGTCACGGGGGCAGCAGCCTAAGCAGGGAAGCCCAGACTTCCCTATCTCCTGCCACTTGGTCCAGCTCTTCCCGGGGGATCCCAAGGCGTTCCCAGGCCAGCCGGGAGACATAGTCTTCCCAACGTGTCCTGGGTCTTCCCCGTGGCCTCCTACCGGTTGGACGTGCCCTAAACACCTCCCTAGGGAGGCGCTCGGGTGGCATCCTGACCAGATGCCCGAACCACCTCATCTGGCTCCTCTCGATGTGGAGGAGCAGCGGCTTTACTTTGAGTTCCTCCCGGATGGCAGAGCTTCTCACCCTATCTCTAAGGGAGAGACCCAAACTTATTTGGGCCGCTTGTACCCGTGATCTTGTCCTTTCGGTCATGACCCAAAGCTCATGACCATAGGTGAGGATGGGAACGTAGATTGACCGGTAAATTTAGAGCTTTGCCTTCCGGCTCAGCTCCTTCTTCACCACAACGGATCGATACAACGTCCGCATTACTGAAGACGCCGCACCGATCCGCCTGTCGATCTCACCATCCACTCTTCCCTCACTCGTGAACAAGACTCCTAGGTACTTGAACTCCTCCACTTGGGGCAGGGTCTCCTCCCCAAACCATATAAAAAATGTGGATGATAAGAAACATGCGATCATGTTTTATTTAGTTATGTTCTGTTACTTCAAGACTCCATTAGTTCCTGTTTTTTCACCCCCTTGTTTTGTCACCACTGCGACTCATAGAATTTCTACTCATAGAAGTAATCATCAACTTAAAGTGCCCTCTTTGGGGATTGTAATAGAGATCCAGCTGGATTCAGCAACTTCATTCTAAACATTTCTTCACAAAAAAATAATAATTTTTTAACATCAATATTTATGGAACATGTCCACAAAAAAATCAAGCTGTCAACACTGAATATTTCATTGTTGCATTTTTTCTCCCCGTTTATGAACTTACATTCATATTTTGTTAAAGTATTATTCAATAAATCTATTTGGAAAGGATTTTCGAATTGTTGCTATTTTTAGAAGATTTTTGAAAAATCTCACATACCCCTTGGCATACCTTCAAGTACCCCTAGGGGTACGCGCACCCCCATTTGAGAACCACTGTACTAGACAACTTGTCTTTTGGTAGTAAGTAAACAAACAAAGACTCCTAATTAGTCTGCAGTAACATATTGTGTCATTTATCTTCCTCAGGGGTGCCCATTACGTCGATCGCGAGCTACCAGTCGACCGCGGGGGGTGTGTCAGTCCATCTCCAGCCAGGCTTTTAAAAAAAATAGACCTAAAAATGAGTAATCATCAATCTTCACCAAGACGTCACTTAAATGACATTCACGGTACCGGAGGGTCTTGTGAGATGACGCTGGCTGCTGCAAGATCATTATTATGAAAATATGACCGAGAGGAAGGCGAGAAACACTTTTTATTTCAACAGACTCTCGCGCCGTACCTTCCGTCAAAACTCTAAAGGCCGACTGCACATTTCCTATCTTCACAATAAAAGCCCTGCTTCATGCTGCCTGCGCTAACTAAATACAGAGTCTGAGAAAACTGGCGTGCACAAGCGATCCCTCAGAAAGCTGGCGTGCACATCACTTGTGCACGCCAGCTTTCCGAGACTCTTATTTTGTTAGCGCAGGCAGCATGAAGCAGGGCTTTTATTGTGAAGATAGGAAATGTGCAGTCGGCCTTTAGAGTTTTGACGAAAGTCTGTTGAAATAAAAAGTGTTTCTCGCCTTCCTCTCTGTCATTTTTTCATAATAATGAACTGGCAGCAGCCAGCGTCATCTCACAAGACCCTCGGGTGCCGTGAATGTCAATCAAGCAAGCTACGGAATTTGCCGCCAATGTTTTTCTTGTAAAGTGTATGGAAGCTGGATGAATTAGATGCCAAAAACCAACCACTTTCATGTGGTATTGTACAGAAAGGACAACTTTTTTTCTCCTCCATTTGAAAATGTGGGCGTTATCATCATTACTGTCTGATTCCAATCAATGCAAGTCATCAGAATCAGGTAATACACCAACTTATATTCTTGTCTTCGTGAAAGAAAGACATCTATATGTGTTACACATGCTTGTATTATCATTAAACACATTTAACTTGTTTACAAAAATGTCTCTTTCATAAATAAATAAATATAAATGATATATAAATGAGGTAGATCCCCTCGAGTTGGTCAATTGAAAAGTAGCTCGCCTGCAGAAAAAGTGTGGGCACCCCTGGTCTACCTATTGTCAACATTATGAGGGACAAACTGTAAAAAATTATAATTAATCTACTTGTTCATTTACTGTTAGTATCTGCTTACTTTCTGTTTTAACATGTTCTATCTACACTTCTGTTAAAATGTAATAATCACTTATTCTTCTCTTCTTTGATACTTCACATTAGTTTTCGATGATACCACACATTTAGGTATCAATGCGATACCAAGTAGTTACAGGATCATACAATAAAATATAATACCTAATAAATAGGGGTGTAACGGTACACAAAAATTTCGGTTCGGTACGTACCTCGGTTTAGAAGTCACGGTTCGTTTCATTTTCGGTACAGTAAGAAAACAACAAAATATAAATTTTTTTAGTTATTTATTTACCAAATTTGTAAACAATGGCTTTATCCTTTTAACATTGGGAACACTATAATAATTCTGCCCATGTTAATCCACATTAAACTGCCTCAAGTTGTTGCTTAGATTTAATAAAATGAAAAAACCTTTCTTCCACATATAAAAAGTGCAACATTAAACAGTTTCAAGTCAACTCATTATGCTTAATTTATTACAGCATTTGGGATCCTGTAGTTGACTTTTATTATGTAAATGTTATATTTTTATCAACATGTGATAGCAGGGACCCTGCCATTCAAAACTAGGCTGCTACATTACTAATGATTCATGTAACTATAGCTGAAAAATAGTACAATAGCAATAGGAGGGACTATTCATCACTGAACACCATGGAGTTCAATGAAATAACCGACAGACAGGGCTTTGCTGCCCCTAGCACACACACACACACACACACACACACACACACACACACACACACACACACACACATCAAAATGAGTTAACGTTACGCTGAAAGCTAATTAGCCTTCACCTCAAGCCAGGACTGAGAGCGAGCTGAGCTGCAGTTTAAGTTTCTAGAAGGTCATCAGGCTCATAGTGATGTTTGTAAAGTTGTGACTTGGAGGTGTTTTTTATAATTTGGGGAGAGTACACTGTCCTCTGCTTTCCTGCTAAACGCATATCTGCTCGACGCTGAAGCACTGACTCCATGCGCTCTGAATACGCACTGCTGATTGGCTTTGTATGTAACAAATCAGATGGTTGTGTGGGCGGGACAATGCTTGCTGCTGAGGCAGAAAGCAGAGAAGCTTGTGAAGACTTTTGCTTACAAACTTGTTCGGTACGCCCGCGTGCCGAACCGAAACCCCCGTACCGAAACGGTTCAATACAAATACACGTATCGTTACACCCCTACTAATAAACCAATACTGATGTAAAGGGTAGGTGTCGCGCTGTTTTTTGTTTTAACTTGTTCTATCTACACTTCTGTTAAAATGTAATCATCACTTATTCTTCTCTTCTTTGATACTTTACATTAGTTTTGGATGATACCTCTCATTTAGGCATCGATGTGATACCAAGTAGATACAGGGTCATACATTGGTCATATTCAAAGTCTTCATGTGTCCAGGCACGTATTTACTGAGTTTATAAAAATATTATGAATTTTAAAAAAAATAAATAAATAAAAGATTTTGCAATGCTAAAAAATATCCATGTAATCATAGTAGTGTCGACTAGATACGCTCTTGTGCTTGGTATCATTGCAGTGGATGCCAGGTGTAGATGCACCCATGGCGGTTGTTTGCATTCAGGCCCGCTAGCTTGTGTTAGCGGTGAGCTATTGTATCCTCCTACAGTGTGTAGTGAAGCATATTTAGCAATTTCTCGTCCTCCAGTGATAATGTTACTTGTAAGAAACTTACTTTACTTGTCGCCACGGAGGCCAGGATTAGTGATTCAGAAGTAGCTAAAACACTGCCGGCTGCGGATGGACTTTAGCTGCTAAAATGCATCCATTATCCCTTTTCTGTCTGCACACTTTCTGCTTGTATGTACTCTGTGTGCGCGCGCTGCCGAACATGCTCCTCTACTTGTAAACTCAGCAATGTCATGCCTGTTAAAAAAAAGGGGACGGCGTGGCGCAGTGGGAGAGTGGCCGTGTGCAACCCGAGGGTCACTGGTTCAAATCCCACCTAGTACCAACCTCGTCACGTCTGTTGTGTCCTGAGCAAGACACTTCACCCTTGCTCCTGATGGGTGCTGGTTGGCGCCTTGCATGGCAGCTCCCTCCATCAGTGTGTGAATGTGTGTGTGAATGTGGAAGTAGTGTCAAAGCGCTTTGAGTACCTTGAAGGTAGAAAAGCGCTATACAAGTACAACCCATTTATTTATTTATTTACCCCACGGTATAGACAGACCCGGTACTTTTCAAACCGAGTATAGTCTTGATTTTGATTCCGTAGTACCGCCATATTATAGTAGTATTGGTATATAGGGCAACCCAAGTTGAAAGTGTTAAAAAGGAATCAGCGCCACTATGTTACTGATAGTCTGGTCCGGACGAGTCCTTTCAAGGCTGTCGAGTGTATCTTTAGCCTCTGTCACACACATGCTGGCAGACTTCATGTGTGTGAGCGTTTTGTTGTGTAAAGTGCAGAGCAGACAACTGTGAAGTTGGCATTCACACTAAAAACTCCTTCAGAGGGTTTTGTATTGCAAATTAAGTTGATTTTGCTCTGACTAAGTTTGATGAAGTCAAAATATGTCTGGATGACCAGGACTTTGTGGTCCTTGCTGGACAGTGTTGGAAACATGTGGTGTCAGTGTCTCCTTTTACACATTCTTTATCCTGGACATGGAATATCACAACTAGTGCTTCAAGTGTGTCTTTGGCTTTGCAAAATAGACCATTTTCATTTGGTTTGAGCTTTAAGTTATTACTAACTTTTAGTACAAAAAAGATGTAAGTTCACACAATTTTGGAGAAATGATTGGAAGTTGCATTGAAAGTTTTTTTACTTATATATTTTATTTAGGGGTGGGCAAATTAATGCGTTAATTACGAGTTAACTCATCAGTCTATTAACGCCGACAATTATTTTATCGTGCATTTGCGTATGTTGTTTACATGCTTTTATTTTGTTAACGCCTTTTCTTAACAAGATGGCGTGGAGGGGCTCTTGGTAAAGATGCAACATTTGGCAAAAATACCGGACAATTCTGCAAATTTCCTGGCTGGCTTACAGCGTGGTCACTCCGGGATCACTTACGACCGCCAGACAATTCTGGATGTGGATAGATCGGGCCGTTTTGGACTGAATGAGGCGTGCTTGCTAGACCGGCTAGCTAGCATGGGAATACTTTGCCGGCTACATCCAGCGGCCTGTGAAGCAGCGGAGTATATGTGTTGTCTGTCTATTTATGAATAATGCAGACCAGGAGTGTTGGCTGAGTTCTTAACGTTTACTTTCAGAGCGTGCATATCACAACATACAAGATGCCGTCATGGCGACACAACCTATACCGGGCTACCGCGCATGCTCGTCACTCCTGTTGCATGCTGGGTAGGGTAGTTCTTTGTTTCCCTGGCTCATAACATCACAATATAGTACCATGTATATGATGCCTTCAGTTTATCAAAGCACCAAGCAAAATTCCCATCATATCAATTCCTAGATATGGTCATAATTATTTTAAGTGCACTACGCAGAATAAACACAACATTATTAATATTGCTGGTAAGGATAATTTGATCAAAAATTCCCTAAAACAGCCCACTACCTACAATATAAGTTTTTTAAACATAAGATCCCTGATAAAAAAAATGTTCCTGCTGTTACCTCAGAAATTGCCTGTTCAGATGTTATGATTGTGGCTCAGAGATTTGTATGTAGATTATATTTATTTTCCATAACAAACAGGATAACTTAAATACCCTGGCAGTGGCAATAAGCTTAAATGTTTGTATTTACATTTTTGGAGTTGATTTTCATCAAATATGCTATTTAACTGCTACTGTTTAACAAGGACTGATTTAAATTGTGTTTGCACAACAAATGTTTTGGCGCTTTTGTTCATGTGGGAGAATATTCCAATAAAGGTGCACTACACACTACTTTTGAATTCATTATCGGGCTTTGTGTATACAATGCAGTTAATCGCGATTAATCGGAGAAATAGTGCGATTAACTTCGATTAAAATTTTTAATCGTTGCCCAGCCCTAATTTTATTTTGTTGTGGTGTAATTAATTTACTGTCTACTTTCATTTTTGTCCAACTTAATTTTTTTTAAATTTTTTGGAAAACTGTACCTACTTTGTTGCATTTTCAATTCTGCACCAACTTAATTATATAAAATACATTTAATTAGGTCCACTGTAATTGATTTGCTGTCTGTTTAAGTCAAAATATCCAGATTCGGGCTGGGCGATATGGCCTTTTTTAGTATCTCGATATTTTTAGGCCATGTCACGATACACCAGTGGTAGGGAACCTATGGCTCCAGAGCCAGATGTGGCTCTTTTGATGACTGCATCTGGCTCTCAGATAATTATATTTATATAACGCTTTTTTCTAGTGACTCAAAGCGCTTTACAAAGTGACACCCAATATCTAAGTTCCATTTAAACCAGTGTGGGTGGCACTGGGGGCAGGTGTGTACAAAGCCCAAAAAAAGTCTGCGGGCTATAGAGCGTTTTCATTTCGGGCTCCAGTACTCTGGAATGCCCTCCCGGTAACAGTTCGAGATGCCACCTCAGTAGAAACATTTAAGTCTCACCTTAAAACTCATCTGTATACTCTAGCCTTTAAATAGACTCCCTTTTTAGACCACTTGATCTGCCGTTTCTTTTCTTTTTCTCCTATGTCCCACTCTCCCTTGTGGAGGGGGTCCGGTCCGATCCGGTGGCCATGTACTGCTCGCCTGTGTATCGGCTGGGGACATCTCTGCGCTGCTGATCCGCCTCCACTTGGGATGGTTTCCTGCGGGCTCCGCTGTGAACGGGACTCTCGCTACTGTGTTGGATCCGCTTTGGACTGGACTCTTGCGACTGTGTTGGATCCATTATGGATTGAACTTTCACAGTATCATGTTAGACCCGCTCGACATCCATTGCTTTCCTCCTCTCCAAGGTTCTCATAGTCATCATTGTCACCGACGTCCCACTGGGTGTGAGTTTTCCTTGCCCTTATGTGGGCCTACCGAGGATGTCGTAGTGGTTTGTGCAGCCCTTTGAGACACTAGTGATTTAGGGCTGTATAAGTAAACATTGATTGATTGATTGAGTGTGTAAAGTGTCTTGCCCAAGGACACAACGGCAGTGACTAGGATGGCGGAAGCGGGAATCGAACCTGGAACCCCCAGGTTGCTAGCAAGGCCACTCTACCAACCGAGCTATGCCAAGTAACCGTGTAATACTCTTCCGTATCAGTAGGTGGCAGTCGGTAGCTAATTGCTTTGTAGATGTGGGAAACAGCGGGAGGCAGTGTGCAGGTAAAAAGGTGTCTAATGCTTAAACCAGGGGTAGGGAACCTATGGCTCTCAGATAGATGTTAGCTGACATTGCTTAGCGCGATAATTATGAATAATTTCGCTGGTAATCACAGTGCTAAAAATAACGTGCAAAATATAAAACATTCTCATGCATTTAAATCCATCCATCCGTTTTCTACCGCACCTGTTCAAGAAGTCGCATTAATGGTAAGAAGTATTTTATGTCACAATGTGGGGGGTCGCAGCTTGCTGCAGGGTCGTTCCCCCAGGAAGGCAGACGGACTACTCGGGACATGGCATTTAGGTAAAAACATGATTTAATTTGAACTAAAAAACGATACAAACAAAAATCGCTCACAGTAGAGGCACAACTTGGGCTAAGGAACAAAGCTAACGCATAAACAGACTATGAACATAAATCAAACAAAACTTACTTGGCATTGCATGAAGCACGAAACTATGGCAAGGCATGAAACAAGTCAGCACAGAGCAAGAAAAGATCACATTGACGCCAGGGCGACTGCCTGGCAAAGACAAGCTTAAATACTGCCTCTGAATAGTCCTCGGAAGCAGGTGAGCGGGCATTTTGTCCACCAGAGACAGGTGGACAAAATGAGTAACCAAGGAAACCAGACAAGGGAGTGGAAAAAAACAGGAACTTAAAGATTCCAAAGGACAAACAGCACATGGCCAAACAAAAACATGATCAACAGACATGACATTTGATTTATTATTGGTTAGCTTCAGAATAACAAAGTTATTAAAAATAATAAGAGATGTATTATACTCTAAAAATGTTGGTCTTGCTTAAAAATGCACACATTTAGTTGTATTCAGTGTTAAAAAATATGATATGGCTCTCACGGAAATACATTTTGAAATATTTGGCTTTCATGGCTCTCTCAGCCAAAAAGGTTCCCGACCCCTGCTCTAACTTAAAAATGCGCACATTTAGTTGTATTCAGTGTTAAAAATATTGATAACACTTTAGTATGGGGAACATATTCTAAGTAACAAAGACTTAATTAAGACTTATTTGGACACTAGGGGACTATATAAGGGTTAGGGTTACTAATAAGCAATAATTCTGAGGTTATAAGGGAAGACTCTTAGTTAATGGCTTACTGCTTGTAAAATAAGGCCATGCAGAAAAAGGCATTAATAAGTACTTAAAAATGACTAATTAAGAGCCAATATGTTACGAATTTGCATGTTAATAAGCAACTAATTATTGGTGAATATGTTCCCCATATCAAAGTATTACCAAAATATAATATGGCTCTCACGGAAATACGTTTTTAAAATATTTGGCTTTCATGGCTCTCTCAGCCAAAAAGGTTCCCCGACCCCTGCTGTACAATATACATAACACTATATAAATACAAAATACCGTCCAATATACAGAAGAGAAAAACATGTGTTGCATAATACGAAATCAAATAGTGTTTGTCCTTCGCTAAGTGGTAAGTTACTACGGACGTTATTAAATTCTGTTGTTGACTATTGTTTTCATACGGTGTTGATCTGAAAATGTTGATGGTGTGGCACCGAATGGAGATGTTGTCATGCGGAGTAAGCACTCTTCATTCTCTAGCAGGTAACTTTTCAAATGATGCTACATATTAGCAGTAATGCTACTTTTTGAAGCAACGCTTTTGCCCCACACTTGACAAATTACGGTTGTCTGTTCGACATATTCCCACTTGAAGCCAAACCACCGAAAGACGATGGACCCCCTGCCGTTTTTTTGGGGGAATTAATTCTTCCTTCATTCGCACCTTCTTTCTCTCGTATTACCACTCGCACGGCTCTGCTAGCATCACAGCTAACGTTACCCATGCCGCAACCTCTCTGTTCCGCGAGGAATATGTACTGAACTGTGCAATCTTCTAATAACATTTTCAATCAATCAATCAATGCCTGATAAGCACGCCAACAAATCAACAAAGCTCACCTTTTGTGCATTCACACAGTATAAAACGTTTGGTGTACAAAATGAGACAAAGAAGGAGCGGAGTCAGAGATGATCATACATGTAAACAAACTAAGGTGAGTTCAATGTCCCCCGAAATTAGTAGGACAAAACGGTGCTCTCATCAGTGAAGCACGTTGAATATAAACAGTGGGATTTGTAACAATTAGGAAGGTTTGTGTCATGTTGGTCCTCCTACAAAAAATATATTACAACAAAAAATCTATCGTATTTCCTTGATTTGCCGCCGGGGCGCTAATTAATTTAAAACCTCTTCTTACTCCTGTGTTTAGCTCGGTTGGTAGAGTGGCCGTGCCAGCAACTTGAAGGTTGCAGGTTCGATTCCCGCTTCCGCCATCCTAGTCACTGCCGTTGTGTCCTTGGGCAAGACACTTCACCCACCTGCTCCCAGTGCCACCCACACTGGTTTGAATGTAACTTAGATATTGGGTTTCACTATGTAAAGCGCGTTGAGTCACTAGAGAAAAAACGCTATATAAATATAATTCACTTCACTTCACTTTACCAAAGGCATGCAGTAAAGGCAAACATGCGCTAATTATTTTAAAACCTCTTCTCACTCCGGCACTTACCAAAGGCATGCGGTAAATTTAGGCCTGCGCTTATGAATTTGAGTGTGATGTAAGGATACCATCATGAAAAGCACATTTAATTTTAAAAAAAATCTTTATTATGGTCTTACCTTTACTTATAAATGAAGTCTATGCGCAGCTCCTTCTAAACAAAAGCATCGATAACTTGTCAATCAATCAATCAATCAATCAATGTTTATTTATATAGCCCCAAATCACAAATGTCTCAAAGGACTGCACAAATCATTACGACTACAACATCCTCTAAAGTCTTCCTTATCTTTCTTCAGTTTTAAAAGACTCTCTGTCTCAATGGAGATCTTCCTTTATTACCTCCTGCTTCATTTGAAAGTCCAGTTTAGAAAACGGTTTTATTTTAGATATGTAATCCTCCATGTTAAAAGTGCAAGCGAGAGGAAAAAATAAACGAGTTGTCGCAAGAAGGATCACTAGCGCCCTCTACCACCAGGAGGCGGTAGTCATTTAATGACTCATATTTGACACACGCAGCTACGGTATACTAATAAAACATAGCTGCTTACTGTTCTTTTTAGCATATTCAATAGCTTGGACCTTAAATCCTACTGAATAGCTCTTAATCTTCTTCCCTTTATGCGATTTCAAATGATTGAAATCAGCCTCCTCCATTTTGAAAATGATGACAGGTGAAGTGTCACTCGTGACGTGACGAGTTTGACCCGGTGGAAATTCAAGGCATATGCTAATTATTTTGCGAAACAAGTTTGACCCGGCAGTAATTCTAGGCAGGCGCATACTACATACCTGGCGGCAATTCAAGGAAATACGGTAGTCTTTTTCTATTTTCACCCATCTCTGAAAGAGGTCCAGGGAGCCACTAGGGCGGCGCTAAAGAGCGGCGGGTTGCTGACCTCCTGGTTGGAGGTAACAACATCTGTCTCATTTGTATAAATGAGCACTCAGGGCCTCTTTGGTGGAACACTTAAGGAGTCGGATCCTCTTTGAAGGTCTCAGAGGACGGACTGATTTATTGCTTTTGTCCTCCCTGATGGGGTCCTCCGGGTGGTAATGGGGGGCGGGAGGGGGGGGGGGATGCACGGAGACACTATTTGGTATTCTGTTAGGACGCCTCGTAATGTCTCAGAATGCCAAAGTCACTTTCACGCTCATCACTCTTTGAGGGTGAAGTCTTGGACCACATCGCCGTGGTCTGAGTGGGAGACCAAGACAAAGTGAGGAGGAGGGGGGAGTGCGGAATGCCAAAGATGTGCCAGAGACAACTCCGCGAAAAAAACCCTCAAAGTATTTTGCTGGTTTTTGCTCATAGGGTGGAGCGTGCCAGCTTTTATTTTGATACAAAACAGCCGAGCCATTCTATTTTTGGGAAAGTAGAGCACCTTCTCAGCCAGCAGAGACAAGACGATACAGGGTGAGCCGGCTTTAGATGGAGCCAGGGCCAGCATGGATTGACCAGGAGCAGTGCCATGGTCTGGAGTCCAAAAAAATGTGTTCAGTGCTCTTTGTAACAAAAAAAAAAAAAAGGCCAGGGCTTTTTCCTGTACTCGGAAGATCTGTTCCTCCCCCCAGACGCGCGAAGGAGGAATGGAAAAGAAGGAAAAACAGGAAAAGGGCGGTGTACGCTTCCCAACTTGGAGAAGTTGACCTGACTCCAGAGGAAGAGGTCTCTCAGACTTTGCCTTTAAGTCCATAGTACGGTTTGTACGGTACAACGTCTATACAAAAGCAGTGATTTTGTCACGTTGTGTAAATGGTAAATAAAAACAGAATACAAAGATTTACAAATCATTTTCAATTTATATTCAATAGAATAGACTGCAAAGACAAGATATTTAATGATGCCTGACATCCACTGTAATTATACCAAGTACAGGAGCGTATCTATGATTACATCAATGTTTTTTATCATCACATGTTATGTCTGAACAAAACCCAAAACCAGTGAAGTTGTCACATTGTGTAAATAGTAAATAAAATCACATTTGCAAAATATTTTCAACTCATGTTCAATTGAATAGACTGCAAAGACGAGATATTTAATGTTTTGTCAGGAAATACTGATGACATCTGTTAGTCGGACAAGAAGCAAGGAATCATGCAGAGACAGAGTTTAATTTAGCTCATGAGGAGAACGCATGGCGCTGCACACTTAGTCACAGTCTCGCCCTACGCTCTAAGGCAGTGGTTCTCAAATGGGGGTACGCATACCCCAGGGGGTACTTGAAGGTATGCCAAGGGGTACGTGAGATTTTTTTTAAATATTCTAAAAAATAGCTACAATTCAAAAATCATTTTTAAATATATTTATTGAATAATACAAAATATGAATGTAAGTTTATAAACTGTGAAAAATAAAATAAAACAATGCAATATTCAGTGTTGACAGCTAGATTTTTTGTGGACATGTTCCATAAATATTGATGTTAAAGATTTGTTTTTTTGTGAAGACATGTTTAGAATGAAGTTGATGAATCCAGATGGATCTCTATTACAATCCACAAAGAGGGCACTTTAAGTTGATGATTACTTCTATGTGCAGAAATCTCTATTTATAATTGAATCACTTTTCCTTTTTCAAAATGTTGTAGTTATTTTTATATCTTTAGTTCCAAATAGTTCAAGAAAAAACACTACAAATGAGCAAAATTTTTGCACTGTTATACAATTTAATAAATCAGAAACTGATGACATAGTGCTGTATTTTACTTCTTTATCTCTTTTTTTTTCAACCAAAAATGCTTTGCTCTGATTAGGGGGTACTTGAATTAAAAACATTTTCACGGGGGGTACGTCACTAAAAAAAAGTTTGAGAACCACTGCTCTAAGGTTCAGCTCCCGCATCCCTCTATTTATTCTGGAGTTCCCCAGTCAACATTACTGAGGCCGCCTCTAAAAGGAGTGGTCACATATATTATGCAAAGCAGGTCCAGGACGCACAATGTACTGGGGGCCTTGTGATTTCGCCTTGTCTCTGCTTCGTCTGCGTGCTGTCGTTTTGTCTGCGTTGTGGTCCTTGAAGTCCTTGGCTGTTAGTGGGCTAAAACAATAATAATAATAATAATAATAATAATAATAACATCCGCGGCTGAGGCCACCACTCAGACAAGAAGTTTTTGTCCTTGCACAGATAGAAAAAGTACAGCTTAAGCACAATAGCTGATAACTATAGCAACGGACTTTAAGCATACTAAAGTTGTGTGAAAATATATAGTTTTACCGCGCTCTGACGAAATTATTGTATGCCTCCTCTTTTATTTGGACTTTCCCTGATTAAATGGCAACAGCTGTTTCTAAGGGAGGGGGGTCGTAAACCCCCGTTGTCCTTGTTCACAAAACAGTTCAAATAAAAGGTGCTTGGAGGGGGGTCAGGTCCTGCTTCCACTCCGCTTTGTAGATCTCGGGTCAAGACAAAATCTTCCTGTGGATTACAATACATCAAAGAAACCAACACCTTCATGTCGCTTCCCATCCTACACAGCGGAGTGTTACAAGCCTTTTGCTTGGTAAGATCAAAGACAGCATTTGTCCTCTCGCCGGGAACTCATGGAAACACAAAGTTTTGTGATAACTTTGATACAATTATTCTGACAGTTACGACCTCCATTCATCCATCCATTTTCTACTGCTTGTTACGACCTGTATTGTTCAATTAGAGAGTGCTTTATTTTTTGGATTTGTTACGCTAAAGTAGTACCTTAACCTACAAGTATTTCAACCTCTTGTACTTGGTATCATTACAGTGGATGTCAGGTGTAGATCCACCCATGGCGTTTGTTTACATTGTGACACCGGTGAGCTACTGTATCCTCCTACGGTGTGTAGTGAAGCGTGTTTAGCTATTCCTCGTCTTCCAGTGATAATGATACTTGTAAGAAACTTACTTTATTTGTCGTGATGGAGGCCAGGATTAGTGATTTAGAAGTAGCTAAAACACTGCAGACTGTGGATTAATGTTAGCTGCTAGCTATTTAGGCGTGTCTTAAAGCACTTCTTTCTGAGGGTGTTTCAGTGTTATCGTCAGTTTTTACACCAAAATGCGTCCTTTCTGTCGACACACTGTGTCGGCTTGTAAGTACTCTGTGTGTGTGAGCTGCCGAACATGCTCCTCTTCTTGTAAAACCAGCAATGCCACAACGTGAGGACGACGCGCCCGTTAAAATGGGAACCGGTACTTTTTAGAGGCGGTATAGTACCGAATATGATTCATTAGTACCACGGTACTATACTAGTACCGGTATACCGTACAAGCCTACGTACGACTCGGTTCCTGTTTCCTCTTTAGATCAGAGCTCCGTGTTTGTCTTATTTCTCTTGTTCCACATTCATAAACAGGAATTGTTGTGGAAGTCTGGTCCAGAATGTAGTGAGTTTCTGTTTCTTGTACTCTTCTTGTCATCTTAAATACTTTGAAATGCTGATAAATGATATTTTTTACAACATGTGGGCTTTAGGGGAGGATTTGAGGGCGGGCCCCGCCTTTGCTGCTGTTGGCCGTTTCTTGGCCTGCTCGTCTCTCTGCTAAGTTACAGGTTTTCTTTAGAACTCTTGTGTGCAGCTGCAGCGTGTTCCACAAGACCCAATGTGGGCTTAGAACAGGGGTGTCAAACTCTGGCCCGCGGGCCAAATCCGGCCCGCCGTGTAATTTAATTTGGCCCTTGAGGCAATATCAATTTAGCATTAGAGCTGGCCCGCCAGTGTTATACAGCCGCTGGAACACCGCATTCACCGCTAATACTCATACTTGCCAACCCTCCTAATTTTCCCGGTAGACTCCCGAAGTTCAGTGCCCCTCCCGAAAATCTCCCGGGGCAACCATTCTCCCGAATTTCGACCGATTTCCACCTGGACAACTATATTGGGGGCGTGCATTTAAGGCACTGCCTTTAGCGTTCTCTACAACCTGTCGTCACGTCCGCTTTTCCTCCATACTAACAGCGTGTCACATAATATTTGTGGCTTTTACACACACACACGCACAAGTGAATGCAAGGCATACTTGGTCAACAGCCATACAGGTCACACTGAGGGTGGCCGTATAAACAACTTTTAACACTGTTACAAATATGCGCCACACTGTGAACCCACACCAAGCAAGAATGACAAACACATTTCGGGTGAACATCCGCACCGTAACACAACAGAACGAATACCCAGGACTCACTCTTCCGGGAAACTTCCAGCAAAATGACCAATAATCAACGTTTTATTCATGCATTTTCTCTTGCTACTTCAAGGCTTGAATGTTTGGTCCATTCATTATTGTTATTTTATTTTCAAATTTATTATTAGCCTGTGGAAATTTTTTTTATATTTATCTCAGAATATTGCAAATAGAAAAAAAAGGCATAACATTTTTATTTGAATTTTATTTGATATGCCATTGATATTTTTTTAATTATTATTATTTTTATTTGAAACTGGATTTTGCATGTCACTAAAGTTATATAAGGCTTGCTTGTTCAATATTTAATGCAAATCTTGTTTGGGTCCCTATTAAAAGGTTAATTTGTTCAACCTTGGTCCGCGGCTTTGTTCCGTTTAAAATGTTGGCCCACTCCGTATTTGAGTTTGACACCCCTGGTTTAGAAGTTTGTGCTCATTTTGGCCCGACTGTTGTGTAACTTCTTCAATGCACCACGTCGTTATCAAAGCCTTGTTTGATTACACGTGGTGTTATCGAGGCCTGTTTTATTGCGTGTGTCCTGGTAATGAAAGACCTCTTTGTTGTTCTTTAAACTTGAAATGCATGATCATAGACTCAATTCAAATGAGTTGAAATTTCTTGAATCCATTCAGGACAAACTTCTGGATAACAAATAGTGAATCATAAGAGTGGTACAAACTACAGTGTCGGGTTCAAACACCGAGGACATTAATGAAACAGACAAGAAGCAAGGAATTGTCCTCCAAAAATATTACTGGGTATTGTGGCCAGATCTGGCTCTCAGATAAATCCGAGCTGACATTGCGTAACACGATAAGTAATGAATAATTCCACTTGTAATCACAGTGTTAAAAATAACGTTCAAAATATAAAACATTCATTTTTAATCCATCCATTCATTTTCTACTGCACCTGTTGAAGAAGTTGCATAAAGGTAAGACGTTATTTATTTATTATTGGTTAAGGTGGGGCTTGCAATCCTGGGGGTTCTTCAAACCACCAAGCACCCACATGAGAGCCTGTTTCAGGGTTTAAATATTGTTTTATTTTTAAATAAGACTCTCAGTTGCTTTCCTTCTCGCTCGCGCTCTGGCTCCAGCCCCAACCCCGTCTCTCTTCCTGGCTGCTGCTTATAACAGAGCGACATGTGTTTGGGTAAAAAGGCCCAGGTGTTGCGATCTGCTGCTCAGATCTTCACATGTTTGTTTTTTCATTCTCAGTCTGACCCGTTTACTTCCTGTTTTTGTCCATCACTATGGTTACACATCAGTCCACCTGTTATTCTCGCCCCGCACACCTGTTGCTAATTTTCACCCTCCTATTTAAGCTCACCTTTTCTGTTTACTCATTCTCGGATCCTAATTCGCCCACGCAGAACAGTGACGACTCTCATCATTCTATGTATGTATTTTCTCGCTAGCTCTCATGCTAAGCCACTTTATTTTCCAGCTTTCATGCTGAATGTTTTTGTTTACTCTTTTGTGTCCTCGTACCAAGTTTTAGTTTTCCTTGTGTTTTATCCTAGCTTTCACCCTGGCGTCTTTTGGTTTGCCTTTTTATTAGCACCAGTGTTTTGTTTCATAGATCATTTTTGTTAAAAAATGTTTTTATATTATATATATATATATATATATATATATATATATATATATATATATATATATATATATATATATATTATATATGTTTATATAACTCATTTGTATACTCCAGCCTTTAAATAGACTCCCTTTTTAGACCAGTTGATCTGCCGTTTCTTTTCTTTTTTCTTCTATGTCCCACTCTCCCTTGTGGAGGGGGTCCGGTCCGATCCGGTGGCCATGTACTGCTTGCCTGTGTATCGGCTGGGGACATCTCTGCGCTGCTGATCCGCCTCCGCTTGGGATGGTTTCCTGCTGGCTCCGCTGTGAACGGGACTCTCGCTGCTGTGTCGGATCCGCTTTGGACTAGACTCTCGCGACTGTGTTGGATCCATTATGGATTGAACTTTCACAGTATCATGTTAGACCCGCTCGACATCCATTGCTTTCCTCCTCTCCAAGGTTCTCATAGTCATCATTGTCACCGACGTCCCACTGGGTCATTATTGTCACCGATGTCCCACTGGGTGTGAGTTTTCCTTGCCCTTATGTGGGCCTCCCGAGGATGTCGTGGTGGTTTGTGCAGCCCTTTGAGACACTAGTGATTTAGGGCTATATAAGTAAACATTGATTGATTGATTGATATTCTTACCTTTGCTGTGTTCACTTGACGCATCTTCGAGGGAATCGAACCCGGCATCACAATGCCGAACAGACGTAACACCAGGTGGGCCATCTACGGTCCTGGCACACCCCGCTTCGCTGCAGGCCCGCATGCCACGCCCCCTCCACAGTTAGCTTCAGAATAACAATGTTATTACAAAAAAATAGGAGACCTGTTAAACTCTACAAATGTTGGTCTTACTTAAAAATGCACACGTTTAGTTGTGTTCAGTGTTGAAAAAAATATTATATGGCTCTTACGGCCATATGGCTCCTCAGTGCTGAACTCCTCAATATTTGCACCTGGCTCGCTGACAACAAACTATCCATACACTTAGGTAAAACGGAATCCATCCTATTTGGGTCCCATATCAAACTTAAGAAGGTCAGTGACTTCACTATAAAAGTGGGTGACATTGTTATCACCAGGAAGGATGAGATCACCTACCTAGGTTCCATTCTAGAGGCTAATCTTTCCTGTGATAAAATGGCAACCAAGGTGATCAAAAAGGTCAACCAAAGAACGAGATTCCTCTACAGAATCTCCTCTCTGGTCAACAACAACACCTTGAGGATTCTAGCGGGAACTCTCATTCAACCCTTCTTCGATTACGCTTGCACCTCCTGGTACCCCAGCACCTCCAAAACCCTCAAATCTAGACTCCAAACATCCCAGAATAATCTTTTAGACCTCCACCCCAGATCACACCTCAATCCAACCCACTTCTTCAAAGTGGGCTGGCTCAGGGTGGAGGACAGAGTAAAACAACTTGCAATGAGCCTGGTCTATAAAATCCGCTACACCTCCTTGATACCGAAGTACATGTCAAACTACTTCCTTAACGTAAATGACCGCCATAACCACAACACCAGGGGGAGCTCCACAAACCACGTTAAACCCAGATTTCGATCTAACAAAGGTCTTAACTCATTCTCTTTCTATGCCACATCAATGTGGAATGCACTCCCAACAGGTATAAAAGTAAGTGCATCTCTATATTCCTTCAAAAGCGCTCTAAAACAACACCTCCAGGCAACTTCAACACTTTACTAATACCCTCCTCCATTCACATCCCATCTCCCCGGATTATAAACAACTCAAATGTACTTCTAATGTATATACTTGTTCTTATGCTATGTGAACTCACTATGTTCTCTGCTGGCTGTACATATCCTACTAAATAAGACCTACACTGTTTCAATGTCCACATTTCTCTGTTGATGCAATTGTTGATGACTGAAATACTGATATCAACCAAAGCTCCTCATCCCACCCCCCGGATTGTAAATAATGTAAATAATTCAATGTACATACTATGATGATTAACTTGTGTGATGACTGTATTATGCTGATAGTATATATTTGTACCATGAATTGATTAACGTGGACCCCAACTTAAACAAGTTGAAAAACTTATTGGGGTGTGGTCAATTGTACGGGATATGTACTGAACTGTGCAATCTATTAATAAAAGTATCAATCAATCAATCAAAAACGGAAATACATTTTAAAAATATTTGGATTCTTGGCTCTCTCAGCCAAAAAGGTTCCCGACCCCTGTTCTGGAGGAAAGTTTTGTGGTCAGATGAAGTCTGAGGAGCGGTCAAAAGTTCAAGAAGAAGCTTGTGGATGGCTACCAAAAGCGCCTTATTGCAGTGAAACTTGCCAAGCAGATTTGCTCACATTTTCAGTCGACCCATAATAATTTCATAAAAAAAACAACTCAATGAATGTTTTTTTGTGATTAACAAGTATGTGCTCCGATTACAAAAAATAAGAGTTGTAGAAATGATTGGAAACTCAAGATTATATCCTTTAAAAGTGTATGTATACTTTTGACCAGGACTGTACCTCATGTGGTTATTCGCCATCCACACACACGGAGACATCACCGTGCAGCATCGGGAATCTAATCTGTCCTGCGGTCTTGGTGTCTGTGACTATATAAACGCACAGTCCAGGAATGCATCACTTAACACCACACTCGCTGACTGGACGTCAGAGCTTCCTTTACCACACTGTAAGAGAATGCAGTCTTTTAATGGAACCTCTATGAATAGCCCGGAACCGCCACTGGCCTCAGGCGCTCTGAATAACTGCTCACATTTAACTCTAATTTGAGACTCCTGTCATGAATATTGCATCTGCTGGACTCCTCAGCAATGACTTTCAGGAGTTTGTCATTTATCAATCTGCCGGGTGTTGTTGATACATTCCACGTGTGGATTTGATTTGGATGAAATGGTGGCTGATACTACAGTATGTGCACTTAGGGTCATAATCGCTTAAAGTTACACATCTTTCCACCCACCCGTGTAAGTTTGGCAAAAGTGCTTGGGTCTAGTTTCTTCAAAATAGCCACCCTTTGCCCTGATTACTGCTTTGCGCACTCTTGGCATTCTCTCCATGAGCTTCAAGCACACCTGTGAAGGGAAAACCATTTCAGGTGACTACCTCTTGAAGGTCATGGAGAGACTTGCGAAGCATTTCTTAATATTATTTATTTTTTAACCTTTATTTCAAATATGTTGTTTATTGTTTATTGTGAATTTATATTTGTTCACATTGATTGGTTAAGTCATTGATGTCCGAAGTGTGGCCCGGGGGCCATTTGCGGCCCGCAGGTCATTTTTTTAACGGCCCCACGGCACATTTAAAAAAATACGGTTGAAAAATTTTTAAAACGTAAAAAGTAATATAAAACAGCAAACGGGTGAAATGTAACAAGAAAATGTTGCAATGTTTACTCTAATAACACAAAGCTGCCATACAGGCTGTTTATTTCTTTAAAAAATAATAATGAATCAAAATCAATGTCATTATGAATTATTGACCTATTATTGACCTCACCTTAAATTTTCCACTTTGAGATATTTTTGGGGGAAAATGTTGCATATTTTGTGTTTGCCGTATAAAAAACTGAGCTGTTTTTTTTAAAGAAGGGTCTAAAATGAACAAACAAAAAACATAAACAACATAAAACTTATAATTGACGGATAGATCTGAAGTTGATTTTGAGATTATTGTGTTAAAAGTAAACAGTAAAAAAATTTATATTTAATTTTTTAACACTTTAATGAGTAGGACCCTTTTGGATCCCCAATAATTTTAGTGTGATCTGTTTTTAAGTGTCATTGCTCAAAAAATAATAATGAATTAAAATCAATGGTGTTATTAGTTATATAATCTCAAATATTCCACTTAAAAATTTTGGGGTGATAATATTGCATATTTTGTGTTTTTTTCCCATCAAAAAACAGGGTTTTCTTTGACAAAAAGAGCATACAACTTAAATCTTTAAAATCATTACATTGACAGATGGACCTAATGTTGATTTGGAGATTTAAAACTTGAATAATAATAAAACTAAATAAGACTGAATACTGACACATTTTTAATATTTTATTTTTGACCAAAACCCTTTGGGGTCCCCGGGATTAAGCTTTAGTGGAGGCCTAAATGTAATTTCGGGAGAACATCCTCCCAGTAACACAACATAAATGCAACACAACAAATACCCAGAATCCTTTGTATCCATGACATTCCTGACTATTTTATACACCCCCTGTGCGTCGGTAAGGTGGGCGGGGTTGGGGGCGCGGGAGTGTAAAATATATTCAGGAATTGTCACGGATACAGAGGATTCTGGGTATTTGTTGTGTTGCGTTTATGTTGTGTTACTGGGAGGATGTTCTCCCGAAACGTGTTTGTCAATCTTGTTTGGTGTGGCTTCACAGCGTGGCGCATATTAGTAAGTGTTAAAGTTGTTTATATCACAACCATCAGTGTACTCTGTATCACCCAGTACGCCTTTCAATCTTGTACGTGTGATCGCGGAAGCTGCACACATGTTGCCGGACTAACGATCGGTTTGTACTTGTTGTTGAAGGTGTCCATGGCAATGGCTTCACAGAATGCCCATATTCTTGCCATTGATATTTGCGAGAACGTTATCGGCTCCCATCGTCTTCATTACCCCGTGAAACGGGTTTAAATAGCTCTGTGAGTGGTAAAGGTGGCCGACCTCTGATGTATTTCAGCGGGCGGTTGCGGTTCTGATAAAATGTCGGTTCGGGTGGACGGCGTATAGATGACGACTTTGGTGATGCGGTTGCGGATGATATAATTGCCTATCCGCGCATCTCTATTGGTTATGCATATATTGTCCATCCATCCATTTTTCTACCGCTTATTCCCTTTTGGGGTCGCGGGGGCGCTGGTGCCTATCTCAGCTACAATCAATTGTTTTTTATTGGTTTTATATTTATTTATTTTTTGTTTTTATTCAGTCATTGGTGGAGCATAATATATATATATATATATATATACTTTTTTTATTTTATTTTATTTATTTATTTATTTTTTTTACAATTGTTTTTAACATGGCTGTGCAGCACTTTGGAAACGTTATTGTTGTTTAAATGTGCTATATAAATAAAGTGGATTGGATTGGATTGGAAGGCGGGGTACACCCTGGACAAGTCGCCACCTCATCGCAGGGCCAACACAGATAGGCGGACAACATTCACACACTGGGGACCATTTGGTGTTGCCAATCAACCTATCCCCAGGTGCATGTCTTTGGAGGTGGGAGGAGCCTATCCTTGTATTGGTTTAAAAAAAAAAAATGTCAAAATGGCCCCCGCTTGCGTTGATTTTTCAGTCTGCGGCCCTAAGTGGAAAAAGTTTGGACATATCCTTTTTGCCTTGATAGCTGAGGGCAGTACAATCAGAATTAAAAAAAAAAGTTAACATTTAATATAGGTCATAAAATATGTCAATAATTATCGATATCGACCAGTATAAAAAAAACCTATATCGTGATACAGTTTTCAGCCATATCGCATTATAATCATCCCCACTATTAGTCTCACACTTGGGCTTGTGTTACGCCAAATATATCCGTCATGGTTGGTGAATTCTATGTTTTACTTGTTTTAATCTGCACCTTATTTCCCGACTGTGGGATCAATAAAAGTCCATCCTATCTTATGCTCCACACAAACAAACCAGCAATAGCTTTAAGCTGCCTGTGCTCTCATAGATGTGTTATTGTCAATAGTGAGTCATGCGGCTTTTATTAGGCGGGAGGAATCGATACGGCTGACCACCGGAGCTGCAGAGAGGTCAGTATGCATTAATCCACCAGGACTCCGGGGATGCTATTTACAGTAAAAAAAAGGGATTGTGGGGAAAAGGCATCCAGCAGGCTGTGTGACAAAGTACATGAATATACATGTGTGCTTGTCTGAATTGAATTAGCTGCCTGTTGCCCTGCAACCAACTGCAAATAGCCACCCCCATACTTTATTAAAATGGCAGCCATTTAGAGATGTAATCTGTCATCTCGAGGCCGGGTAGAGATTGTCGCCGTTTTGTCAAGCAAATGCGTCGACGTCCTCAGACAAAGCACAACCGTTTATTCTCGTGGAAAATCATGTTGCCATGTCCTTTCAGATGGATGTGAAGCTGGTCTTGATATCTGCATTGTTCGGAGTCCTCTGCGGTGCCCAGAAAGGTAGGATTCATGTTGGATTCTGCTGTACACATGCAAAAAAATTTTTAAAAAAATTACAATGCAACAATGGATTGTCCCGGATCATGTTTTTTTTTTTTTTAGTTTGACTCCCTTAGTTCTGTTTTCAGCGCCCATGGGTTTGTGTTTCTTAGTTGCCGTGGGCGCTGATTATGTTCACCTGCCTCTGATTAGTGTTTGGGATGCTCACCTGCTGCCGGGCACTAATCAGAGAGCTATTTTTTTTCCTGCCTTTCGCCGCACTCTGTCTGGCTGTCTTGTTGTCTATTAAACAGCATTATTCACATGTGAATAATGCTGTTTAATAGACTGTGTTTATATTATTTACATGTGAATAATGCTGTTTAAAAGACTGTATTTGTGTGATACACTTGTGAATAATGTTGTGTAATAGACCACTTATATTATTCACATGTGAATAATGCCGTATAATAGACTATATTATTCACATGTGAATAATGCTGTATATTAGACTGTATTTATATTATTCACATGTGAATAATGCTGTATAATAGACTATATTATTCACATGTGAATAATGCTGTATAATAGACCGTATTTGTTATTCACATGTAAATAATGCTGTATTATAGACTATTTATGTTATTCATATTTGAATGATGCTGTATAACATACTGTATTTATATTATTCACATGTGAATAATGCTGTATAATAGACTGTACTTTTGTTATTCACATGTGAATAATGCTGTATAATCGACTGCATTTGTTATTCACATGTGAATAATGCTATATAATAGACTGTATTTATGTTATTCACATGTAAATAATGCTGTATAATAGACGATTTATATTATTCACATGTGAATAATGGTGTATAATAGACTGTATTTATGTTATTCACATGTGAATAATGCTGTATAATAGACTGTATTTATATTATTCACATGTGAATAATGCTGTATAATAGACTGTATTTATGTTACTCACATGTGAATAATGCTGTATAATAGATTATATTATTTACATGAGAATAATGCTGTATAATAGACTGTATTCATGTTATTCACATGTGAATAATGCTATATAATAGACTGTATTTATGTTATTCACATGTAAATAATGCTGTATAATAGACTGTATTTATATTACTCACATGTGAATAATGCTGTATAATAGACTGTATTTGTTATTCACATGTGAATAATGCCGTATAATAGACTGTATTTATATTATTCACATGTGAATAATGCTGTATAATAGACTGTATTTTTATTATTTGCATGTGAATAATGCCGTATAATAGACTATTTATATTATTCACATGTGAATAATGCTGTATAATAGACTGTATTTTTATTATTTGCATGTGAATAATGCCGTATAATAGACTATTTATATTATTCACATGTGAATAATGCTGTTTAATAGACTGTATTTATGTTATTCACATGTGAATAATGCTGTATTATAGACTATTTATCTTATTCATATTTGAATAATGCTGTACAACCGACTGTATTTATATTATTCACATGTGAATAATGCTGTATAACAGACTGTACTTTTGTTATTCACAGGTGAATAATGCTGTATAATAGACTATATTCACATGTGAATAATGCTGTTTAATCGACTGCATTTGTTATTCACATGTGAATAATGCTATATAATAGACTGTATTTATGTTATTCACATGTAAAAAATGCTGTATAATGGACGATTTATATTATTTACATGTGAATAATGCTATATAATAGACTGTATTTATATTATTCACATGTGAATAATGCTGTATAATAGACTGTATTTATATTATTCACATGTGAATAATGCTGTATAATAGACTGTATTTATGTTATTCACATGTGAATAATACTGTATAATAGACTGTATTTATGTTACTCACATGTGAATAATGCTGTATAATAGATTATATTATTTACATGAGAATAATGCTGTATAATAGACTGTATTCATGTTATTCACATGTGAATAATGCTATATAATAGACTGTATTTATGTTATTCACATGTAAATAATGCTGTATAATAGACTGTATTTATATTACTCACATGTGAATAATGCTGTATAATAGACTGTATTTGTTATTCACATGTGAATAATGCTGTATAATAGACTGTATTTATATTATTCACATGTGAATAATGCTGTATAATAGACGGTATTTATATTATTCACATGTGAATAATGCTGTATAATAGACTGTATTTTTATTATTTGCATGTGAATAATGCCGTATAATAGACTATTTATATTATTCACATGTGAATAAGGCTGTATAATAGACTGTATTTTTATTATTTGCATGTGAATAATGCCGTATAATAGACTATTTATATTATTCACATGTGAATAATGCTGTTTAATAGACTGTATTTATGTTATTCACATGTGAATAATGCTGTACTATAGACTATTTATCTTATTCATATTTGAATAATGCTGTACAACAGACTGTATTTATATTATTCACATGTGAATAATGCTGTATAATAGACTGTACTTTTGTTATTCACAGGTGAATAATGCTGTATAATAGACTATTTATATTCACATGTGAATAATGCTGTTTAATCGACTGCATTTGTTATTCACATGTGAATAATGCTATATAATAGACTGTATTTATGTTATTCACATGTAAATAATGCTGTATAATGGACGATTTATATTATTTACATGTGAATAATGCTGTATAATAGACTGTATTTATGTTATTCACATGTGAATAATACTGTATAATAGACTGTATTTATGTTACTCACATGTGAATAATGCTGTATAATAGATTATATTATTTACATGAGAATAATGCTGTATAATAGACTGTATTCATGTTATTCACATGTGAATAATGCTATATAATAGACTGTATTTATGTTATTCACATGTAAATAATGCTGTATAATAGACTGTATTTATATTACTCACATGTGAATAATGCTGTATAATAGACTGTATTTGTTATTCACATGTGAATAATGCTGTATAATAGACTGTATTTATATTATTCACATGTGAATAATGCTGTATAATAGACTGTATTTATATTATTCACGTGTGAATAATGCTGTATAATAGACTGTATTTTTATTATTTGCATGTGAATAATGCCGTATAATAGACTATTTATATTATTCACATGTGAATAATGCTGTTTAATAGACTGTATTTATGTTATTCACATGTGAATAATGCTGTATTATAGACTATTTATCTTATTCATATTTGAATAATGCTGTACAACAGACTGTATTTATATTATTCACATGTGAATAATGCTGTATAATAGACTGTATTTATGTTATTCACATGTGAATAATGCTGTATATTAGACTTTATTTATATTATTCACATGTAAAAAAATTCCCAAGTGTTTATTGTCTATTGTGAGCAAACTGTGGTGCTGAATTTCCCCCGGGGATCAATAAATTACTTTCTATTCTATTCTGTCTAATCTGTAAAACATCATCCATGCAACATTTTGAGCAAAGAACCAGCATTACATGTTATGTAGACCACATGGGAGTCTTTTACATTTAGAAAAAAAATGTCTTATATATGAAAATAGTCCTGACGAGAGACACTCATCGGCAGTGCTCCTTATAATCAGTGCGCCATATGGGAAAATACAGTATTCTGTACTTCCTGGTATCGATTCACATAAAATATTCCTCTAAAAGTACCAAATTGGGTACCCATCCCTAGCGACTATATCCTAATGATGTGATTGAGTGTTACTGGAGCTCCAAGTCAGCATCATGGAGAAGACAATGGAGGCCGATCCTGTCTCCCGTTACGACTCCTGTTCCAGTTGAATTGATGTGTAAACAGCAGCGGGGGGGCTGAGCTGAAAGGGCTGCTTACTTTGCAGGGGCTGTCTGACTCCGCTTTGTCTCTCTTTTGTTTTTTTTCCCCTCCAGAGGGGAATGAGTGCATCAGCGCCAATGCCAAATACTGCGGGGATTGCATCCAGGCTGGAGCTAAATGCGGCTGGTGTACGGACCCGGTATGAATCAATGCTCTCTGCTTTTTTTTATTTTTTATTAAGACGTAGGAAGAGGCTACACAGTTGCACAGGTCTGACATGTTGTGCAGTAAAACCCCTACACTTGCAAAAAGTCCGTGTTCAAAAACAGGGAAAAATTCAAGCTGCAAGCAGCGATGGACGTCCCCGCTTTGACTGCTGCTGCGTCTTAACTAATATTTCACACGAGGGCCAAGCACAACTAATGTTAACATTATTCAAATGTTGTGTCAAACTCTGGCCCGCCGTGTAATTAGGGTCAGCAGGCCCATGGCAAAGGATTCAGAGGAAAGTTCTATGGTCAAATGAAACAAAAATTGACCCAGCAATATTTTTGGAGGAGGCATGCGATGAGGTGGCGACTTGTCCAGGGTGTACCCCGCCTTCCGCCCGATTGTAGCTGAAATAGGCACCCGCGCCCCCTTCAACCCTAAAGGGAATAAGCGGTAGGAAATAGATGGATGGATGGATGTTTGGAGGAAAAAAGGTGAGGCCTTTAATCCCAGGAACACTATGCCTACCGTCAACCATGGTGGTGGTACTATTATGCTCTGGGCCTGTTTTGCTGCCATTGGAACTGCTGCTTTAAATGGGACTATGAACAAGGAGGATTACCTCCAAATTCTTCAGGACAAGCTAAAATCATCAGCTGGATGTTGGGTCTTGGTGTCCTTCACAAGCGTATGTAAACTTTAGACTTTAGACCTTGTACATGTCATTTTTCCAAAATTGCTGAACTATTCCAGGACTTCCTGAAACAAGGCGAGACCGTGTCGACCCGGTGTGACGAGCTGCAGTCGCTGAAGAACCGCGGTTGTAAAGAGCAGATGATCGAGAACCCTCACGGGGAAAAGAGGGTCCTCAGGGACAAGCCGGTGACCAATCGAAGGAAGGCCTCAGGGAAGCTGAAGCCGGAGGACATCACCCAGATCCAGCCTCAGAAGCTCAGTCTCACCCTCAGATCTGGTGAGGGATCCTGCATGAAAAGGATGTTTTTTGTGTCCATTGTCACGGTCACCTGAGCGGGCGTGTGTGTCCAGGTGAGCCCCAGTCCTTCAACCTGAAGTTCAAACGGGCAGAAGATTATCCCATCGACCTGTACTACTTGATGGACTTGTCCTACTCCATGAAAGATGATCTGGAGAACGTGAAGAACCTGGGAACCCATTTGATGCTAGAAATGTCCAAGATCACATCAGACTTCAGGATAGGTGAGGATTTTAGTTGACCGTTTAGATTTATATCCTGTCTCTGCTCGGGATGGTCTCCTGCTGGCCCCAATTTGGACTGGACTCTCACTATTATGTTAGATCCACTATGGACTGGACTCTTACTATTATGTTGGATCCACTATGGACTGGACTCTCACTTTTATGTTGGATCCACTATGGACTGGACTCTCACTATTACAGTATGTTAGGTCCACTATGGACTGGACTCTCACTATTATGTTAGATCCACTATGGACTGGACTTTCGCTATTATGTTACATCCACTATGGACTGGACTCTCACTATTATGTTGGATCCACTATGGACTGGACTCTCACTATTATGTTAGATCCACTATGGACTGGAATCTTAGGATTATGTTGGATCCACTATGGACTAGACTCTTACTATTATGTTGGATCCACTATGGACTGGAGTCTTACAATATTATGTTAGATCCACTATGGACTGGGCACTTACTATTATGTTAGATCCACTATGGACTGGACTCTCACACTATTATGTTAGATCCACTATGGACTGGACTCTCTCACTATTATGTTAGATCCACTATGGATTGGACTCTCACACTATTATGTTAGATCCACTATCGACTGGACTCTCACTATTATGTTAGATCCACTATGGACTGGACTCTCACTATTATGTTAGATCCACTATGGACTGGACTCTCACTATTATGTTAGATCCACTATGGACTGGACTCTCACTATTATGTTAGATCCACTATGGACTGGACTCTCACCATTACAGTATGTTAGGTCCACTATGGACTGGACTCTCACTATTATGTTAGATCCACTATGGAATGGACTTTCGCTATTATGTTACATCCACTATGGACTGGACTCTCACTATTATGCTGGATCCACTATGGACTGGACTCTCACTATTATGTTAGATCCACTATGGACTGGAATCTTACGATTATGTTGGATCCACTATGGACTAGACTCTTACTATTATGTTGGATCCACTATGGACTGGAGTCTTACAATATTATGTTAGATCCACTATGGACTGGACACTTACTATTATGTTAGATCCACTATGGACTGGACTCTCAAACTATTATGTTAGATCCACTATGGACTGGACTCTCTCACTATTATGTTAGATCCACTATGGACTGGACTCTCACACTATTATGTTAGATCCACTATGGACTGGACTCTCACACTATTATGTTAGATCCACTATCGACTGGACTCTCACTATTATGTTGGATCCACTATGGACTGGACTCTCACTATTATGTTAGATCCACTATGGACTGGACTCTCACTATAATGTTAGATCCACTATGGACTGGACTCTTACGATTATGTTGGATCCACTATGGACTGGACTCTTACTATTATGTTGGATCCACTATGGACTGGACTCTTACAATATTATGTTAGATCCACTATGGACTGGACACTTACTATTATGTTAGATCCACTATGGACTGGACTCTCTCACTATTATGTTAGATCCACTATGGATTGGACTCTCACTATTATGTTAGATCCACTATGGACTGGACTCTCTCACTGTTATGTTAGATCCACTATGGATTGGACTCTCACACTATTACGTTAGATCCAGTATGGACTGGACTCTCACTATTATGTTAGATCCACTATGGACTGGACTCTCAGTATTATGTTAGACCCACTATGGACTGGACTCTCTCACTATTATGTTAGATCCACTATGGACTGGACTCTCACTATTATGTTAGATCCACTATGGACTGGACTCTCTCACTATTATGTTAGATCCACTATGGATTGGACTCTCACTATTATGTTAGATCCACTATGGACTGGACTCTCTCACTATTATGTTAGATCCACTATGGATTGGACTCTCACACTATTACGTTAGATCCAGTATGGACTGGACTCTCACTATTATGTTAGATCCACTATGGACTGGACTCTCAGTATTATGTTAGACCCACTATGGACTGGACTCTCTCACTATTATGTTAGATCCACTATGGACTGGACTCTCACTATTATGTTAGATCCACTATGGACTGGACTCTCAGTATTATGTTAGACCCACTATGGACTGGACTCTCTCACTATTATGTTAGATCCACTATGGACTGGACTCTCACTATTATGTTAGATCCACTATGGACTGGACTCGAATCGATTTTACAATTGTCCATGTCCAAATTGCGGCGCATCTAAAAATCGATTATTTCCTCCACCTCTAGTTTAGACGGCCCAAAAAAATCCAATCCTTGTCACTTGAGGGCAACAAAAGGTGTAAACGTGGTCAAATTAACATGTTTTCCATCAGTTGTTATTTTTGCAGTTTTATGCATTTTTATGTTTGAAGTATACAATTTGCAAATCAAATTGCAATTTTGGAGAGAAAAAATTGCAACTTTAAAGGAAACGGAAACTGCAAATTAAATCATCTCAAATACACTACGCAAACGAGGCATAATGATGCAATATGTACACACAGCTAGCATGTTAGCATCAATTAGCTCGCAGTCATGCAGTGACCAAATATGCCTGATTAGCACCCCGCACAAGTCAATAACATCAACAAAGCTCGCCTTAGTGCATTCACACAGTATCAAACATTTGGTGGACAAAATGAGACAAAAGGAGGAGTGGCTTAAAACACGTCTTTTTGTGTCAGCGTCGGAGAAAGTTGTGCATGTAAACAAATATACTACACAAACGAGGCATGATGATGCAATATGTACTGTACATACAGCTAGCATGTTAGCATCGATTAGCTCACAGTCATGCAGTGACCAAATATGCCTGATTAGCACCCCAAAAAGTCAATAACATCAACAAAGCTCGCCTTTGTTCATCCACACAGTATAAAACGTTTGTTGATCAATATGAAACAAAAGGAGGAGTGGCTTAAAAACACGTCTTTCTGTGTCAGCGTCGGAGAAAGTTGTGCATGTAAACAAATATACTACACAAACAAGGCATAATGATGGCATACAGCTAGCATGTTAGCATCGATTAGCTCGCAGTCATGCAGTGACCAAATATGCCTGATTAGCACCCCAACAAGTCAATAACATCAACAAAGCTCGCCTTTGTGCATTCACACAGTACAAAACGTTTGTTGGACAATATGAAACAAAATGAGGAGTGGCTTCAAAACACGTCTTTTTGTGTCAGCGTCGGAGAAAGTTGTGCATGTAAACAAATATACTACACAAACGAGGCATAATGATGCCATATGTACATACAGCTAGCATGTTAGCATCGATTAGCTCGCAGTCATGCAGTGACCAAATATGCCTGATTAGCACCCCAAAAAGTCAACAACATCAACAAAGCTCGCCTTTGTGCATTCACACACAGTATAAAACGTTTGTTGGACAAAATGAGACAAAAGGAGGAGTGGCTTCAAAACACGTCTTTCTGTGGTAGCGTCGGAGAAAGTTGTGCATGTAAACAAATACACTACACAAACGAGGCATAATGATGCCATATGTACATACAGCTAGCATGTTAGCATCGATTAGCTCGCAGTCATGCAGTGACCAAATATGCCTGATTAGCACCCCAAAAAGTCAATAACATCAACAAAGCTCGCCTTTGTTCATCCACACAGTATAAAACGTTTGTTGGACAATATGAAACAAAAGGAGGAGTGGCTTAAAAACACGTCTTTCTGTGTCAGCGTCGGAGAAAGTTGTGCATGTAAACAAATATACTACACAAACAAGGCATAATGATGGCATACAGCTAGCATGTTAGCATCGATTAGCTCGCAGTCATGCAGTGACCAAATATGCCTGATTAGCACCCCAAAAAGTCAACAACATCAACAAAGCTCGCCTTTGTGCATTCACACACAGTATAAAACGTTTGTTGGACAAAATGAGACAAAAGGAGGAGTGGCTTCAAAACACGTCTTTCTGTGGTAGCGTCGGAGAAAGTTGTGCATGTAAACAAATATACTACACAAACGAGGCATAATGATGCAATATGTACATACAGCTAGCAAGTTAGCATCGATTAGCTCGCAGTGTCCAAATATGCCTGATTAGCACCCCAACAAGTCAATAGCTTCAACAAAGCTAGCCGAGCAATTGTCGCACAGTATAAAAAGTTTGTTGGACAAAATGAGACAAAAGGAGGAGTGGCTTAAAAACATGTCTTTCTGTGGTAGCGTCGGAGCAAGTTGTGCATGTAAACAAATATACTACACAAACGAGGCATAATGATGCAATATGTACATACAGCTAGCATGTTAGCATCGATTAGCTCGCAGTCATGCAGTGGCCAAATATGCCTGATTAGCAACCCGCACAAGTCAATAACATCAACAAATCTCGCCTTTGTGCATCCACACAGTATCAAACGTTTGTTGGACAATATGAAACAAAAGGAGTGGCTTAAAAACACGTCTTTCTGTGGCAGCATCGGAGAAAGTTGTGCATGTAAACAAATATACTACATAAACGAGGCGTAATGATGCAATATGTACTGTACATACAGCTAGCATGTTAGCATCGATTAGCTCGCAGTCATGCAGTGACCAAATATGCCTGATTAGCACCCCAAAAAGTCAATAACATCAACAAAGCTCGCCTTTGTGCATTCTCACACAGTATAAAACGTTTGGTGGACAAAATGAGACAAAAGGAGGAGTGGCTTAAAAACACGTCTTTCTGTGGTAGTGTCGGAGAAAGTTGTGCATGTAAACAAATATACTACACAAACGAGGCATAATGATGCAATATGTACATACAGCTAGCAAGTTAGCATCGATTAGCTCGCAGTGTCCAAATATGCCTGATTAGCACCCCAACAAGTCAATAGCTTCAACAAAGCTCGCCGAGCAATTGTCGCACAGTATAAAAAGTTTGTTGGACAAAATGAGACAAAAGGAGGAGTGGCTTAAAAACACGTCTTTCTGTGTCAGCGTCGGAGAAAGTTGTGCATGTAAACAAATATACTACACAAACGAGGCATAATGATGCCATATGTACATACAGCTAGCATGTTAGCATCGATTAGCTCGCAGTCATGCAGTGACCAAATATGCCTGATTAGCACCCCAAAAAGTCAATAACATCAACAAAGCTCGCCTTTGTTCATCCACACAGTATAAAACGTTTGTTGGACAATATGAAACAAAAGGAGGAGTGGCTTAAAAACACGTCTTTCTGTGTCAGCGTCGGAGAAAGTTGTGCATGTAAACAAATATACTACACAAACAAGGCATAATGATGGCATACAGCTAGCATGTTAGCATCGATTAGCTCGCAGTCATGCAGTGACCAAATATGCCTGATTAGCACCCCAACAAGTCAATAACATCAACAAAGCTCGCCTTTGTGCATTCACACAGTATAAAACGTTTGTTGGACAAAATGAGACAAAAGAAGGAGTGGCTTAAAAACACGTCTTTCTGTGGTAGTGTCGGAGAAAGTTGTGCATGTAAACAAATATACTACACAAACGAGGCATAATGATGCAATATGTACATACAGCTAGCAAGTTAGCATCGATTAGCTCGCAGTGTCCAAATATGCCTGATTAGCACCCCAACAAGTCAATAGCTTCAACAAAGCTCGCCGAGCAATTGTCGCACAGTATAAAAAGTTTGTTGGACAAAATGAGACAAAAGGAGGAGTGGCTTAAAAACACGTCTTTCTGTGGTAGCGTCGGAGCAAGTTGTGCATGTAAACAAATATACTACACAAACGAGGCATAATGATGCAATATGTACATACAGCTAGCATGTTAGCATCGATTAGCTCGCAGTCATGCAGTGACCAAATATGCCTGATTAGCAACCCGCACAAGTCAATAACATCAACAAATCTCGCCTTTGTGCATCCACACAGTATCAAACGTTTGTTGGACAATATGAAACAAAAGGAGTGGCTTAAAAACACGTCTTTCTGTGGCAGCATCGGAGAAAGTTGTGCATGTAAACAAATATACTACATAAACGAGGCGTAATGATGCAATATGTACTGTACATACAGCTAGCATGTTAGCATCGATTAGCTCGCAGTCATGCAGTGACCAAATATGCCTGATTAGCACCCCAAAAAGTCAATAACATCAACAAAGCTCGCCTTTGTGCATTCTCACACAGTATAAAACGTTTGGTGGACAAAATGAGACAAAAGGAGGAGTGGCTTAAAAACACGTCTTTCTGTGCCAGCGCCGGAGAAAGTTGAAGGGGCGGTGTAGCTCGGTTGGTAGAGTGGCCATGCCAGCAACTTGAGGGGTTCCAGGTTCGATCCCCGCTTCCACCATCCTCGTCGCGAGACACTTTACCCACCTGCTCCCAGTGCCACCCACACTGCTTTAAATGTAACTTTTTTTTACGATGTAAAAGCGCTTTGAGTCACTAGAGAAAAGCGCTATATGAATATAATTCACTTCACTACATGTAAACAAACCACGGTGAGTTCAAGGACCGCCAAATTGAGTAGGACAAAACGGTGCTCTCATCAGCGAAGCATGTTTAATATAAATTTCTCACAATCTGGAAGGTTTGTGTCATGTTTGTCCTCCGACACAAACCATATTCTTACTTAAATATATTTTGTCCCCCCTCATCTTCTCCCATTTTTATACATTTTTGAAGAGTCTCCACGTTGCCGACCCCCCGATATAAATGAAATGTGCTTTACTTGAAACCGTATCTAATGATGATGTTCTCCAACACGTCCTGGGCAGGCTTCGGTTCCTTCGTGGAGAAGACGGTGATGCCGTACATCAGCACCACCCCGGCCAAGCTGCTCAACCCGTGCACCGGGGACCAGAACTGCACCAGTCCCTTCAGCTACAAGAACGTGCTGAAGCTGACCAGCGACGGCAAGAAGTTCAACACCCTGGTGGGCCAGCAGCACATCTCCGGGAACCTGGACTCTCCTGAGGGAGGCTTCGACGCCATCATGCAGGTCGCCGTGTGCGGGGTACGCAGCACAAGTATAGTATAGCACCGCGACAATAACCAATCATATTCAGTACTATACCGCCTCTAAAAAGTACCGGTCCCATTGCTGGTTTTTAAGAGGAGGAGCATGTTCGGCAGTGCGCACACACTGAGTACTTACAAGCAGACACAGTGTGTAGACAGAAAAGGGAGAACGGACGCATTTTGGTTTAAAAAGTAAAGATAAAGGTGAAGTTATAACACTGAAACACCTATAGGAAAGAGATGCTTTAAGACATGGTTAGTTATCTAGGGGCTAACGTCCATCTACAGTGTTTTAGCTACTTCTAAATCACTAATCCTGGCCTCCGTGCTGTCAAAGTAAGTTTCTTACAAGTACTTTATCACTGGAGGACGAGGAATAGCTAAACATGCTTCACCGCACACCGTAGCTCGCCGGTGTCAAAATGTAAACAAACGCCATGGGTGGATCTACACCTGACATCCACTGTAATGATACCAAGTACAGGAGCGTATCCACTCGATACTACTATGATTGCATTGATATTCTTTACCGTTTATCTGCAGTCGGCAGTGTTTTAGCTTCTTGTAGATCACTAATCCTCGCCTCCATGCCGACAAAGTGTAAAGTAACGTTATCACTGGAGGTAGAGGAATAGCTAAACATGCCTCACCGGTGTCAAAATGCAAACAAACGCCATGGGTGGATCTACACCTGACATCCACTGTAATGATACCAAGTACAGGAGCGTATCCACTCGATACTACTATGATTACATTGATATTTTTTCATGTCCATCTACAGTCAGCAGTGTTTTAGCTTCTTGTAAATCACTAATCCTCGCCTCCATGCCGACAAAGTGTAAAGTGACGTTATCACTGGGGGACGAGGAATAGCTAGACGTTCGTCACTACACACCGTAGCTCACCGGCATCAAAATGTAAACAAACGCCATGGGTGGATCTACACCTGACATCCACTGTAATGATACCAAGTACAGGAGCGTATCCACTCAATACTACTATGATTACTTTGATATTTTTTATCGTCCATCCATAGTCAGCAGTGTTTTAGCTTCTTCTAAATCACTAATCCTCGCCTCCATAGTGACAAATAAAGTGGAAAGTGACGTTATCACTGGAGGTCGAGGAGTAGCTAAACATGCCTCACCGGCGTCAAAATGTAAACAAACGCCATGGGTGGATCTACACCTGACATCCACTGTAATGATACCAAGTACAGGAGCGTATCCACTCGATACTACGATGATTACATTGATATTTTTTACCGTTTATCTGCAGTCGGCAGTGTTTTAGCTTCTTCTAAATCACTAATCCTCGCCTCCATGCCGACAAAGTGTAAAGTAATGTTATCACTGGAGGACGAGGAATAGCTAAACATGCTTCACTACACACCGTAGCTCGCCGGTGTCAAAATGTAAACAAATGCCATGGGTGGATCTACACCTGACATCCACTGTAATGATACCAAGTACAGGAGCGTATCCACTCGATACTACTATGATTGCATTGATATTCTTTACCGTTTATCTGCAGTCGGCAGTGTTTTAGCTTCTTGTAGATCACTAATCCTCGCCTCCATGCCGACAAAGTGTAAAGTAACGTTATCACTGGAGGTAGAGGAATAGCTAAACATGCCTCACCGGTGTCAAAATGCAAACAAACGCCATGGGTGGATCTACACCTGACATCCACTGTAATGATACCAAGTACAGGAGCGTATCCACTCGATACTACTATGATTACATTGATATTTTTTCATGTCCATCTACAGTCAGCAGTGTTTTAGCTTCTTGTAAATCACTAATCCTCGCCTCCATGCCGACAAAGTGTAAAGTGACGTTATCACTGGGGGACGAGGAATAGCTAGACGTTCGTCACTACACACCGTAGCTCACCGGCATCAAAATGTAAACAAACGCCATGGGTGGATCTACACCTGACATCCACTGTAATGATACCAAGTACAGGAGCGTATCCACTCAATACTACTATGATTACTTTGATATTTTTTATCGTCCATCCATAGTCAGCAGTGTTTTAGCTTCTTCTAAATCACTAATCCTCGCCTCCATAGTGACAAATAAAGTGGAAAGTGACGTTATCACTGGAGGTCGAGGAGTAGCTAAACATGCCTCACCGGCGTCAAAATGTAAACAAACGCCATGGGTGGATCTACACCTGACATCCACTGTAATGATACCAAGTACAGGAGCGTATCCACTCGATACTACGATGATTACATTGATATTTTTTACCGTTTATCTGCAGTCGGCAGTGTTTTAGCTTCTTCTAAATCACTAATCCTCGCCTCCATGCCGACAAAGTGTAAAGTAATGTTATCACTGGAGGACGAGGAATAGCTAAACATGCTTCACTACACACCGTAGCTCGCCGGTGTCAAAATGTAAACAAATGCCATGGGTGGATCTACACCTGACATCCACTGTAATGATACCAAGTACAGGAGCGTATCCACTCGATACTACTATGATTGCATTGATATTCTTTACCGTTTATCTGCAGTCGGCAGTGTTTTAGCTTCTTGTAGATCACTAATCCTCGCCTCCATGCCGACAAAGTGTAAAGTAACGTTATCACTGGAGGTAGAGGAATAGCTAAACATGCCTCACCGGTGTCAAAATGCAAACAAACGCCATGGGTGGATCTACACCTGACATCCACTGTAATGATACCAAGTACAGGAGCGTATCCACTCGATACTACTATGATTACATTGATATTTTTTCATGTCCATCTACAGTCAGCAGTGTTTTAGCTTCTTGTAAATCACTAATCCTCGCCTCCATGCCGACAAAGTGTAAAGTGACGTTATCACTGGGGGACGAGGAATAGCTAGACGTTCGTCACTACACACCGTAGCTCACCGGCATCAAAATGTAAACAAACGCCATGGGTGGATCTACACCTGACATCCACTGTAATGATACCAAGTACAGGAGCGTATCCACTCAATACTACTATGATTACTTTGATATTTTTTATCGTCCATCCATAGTCAGCAGTGTTTTAGCTTCTTCTAAATCACTAATCCTCGCCTCCATAGTGACAAATAAAGTGGAAAGTGACGTTATCACTGGAGGTCGAGGAGTAGCTAAACATGCCTCACCGGCGTCAAAATGTAAACAAACGCCATGGGTGGATCTACACCTGACATCCACTGTAATGATACCAAGTACAGGAGCGTATCCACTCGATACTACGATGATTACATTGATATTTTTTACCGTTTATCTGCAGTCGGCAGTGTTTTAGCTTCTTCTAAATCACTAATCCTCGCCTCCATGCCGACAAAGTGTAAAGTAATGTTATCACTGGAGGACGAGGAATAGCTAAACATGCTTCACTACACACCGTAGCTCGCCGGTGTCAAAATGTAAACAAATGCCATGGGTGGATCTACACCTGACATCCACTGTAATGATACCAAGTACAGGAGCGTATCCACTCGATATTACTATGATTACATTGATATATTTTACCGTCTATCTGCAGTCGGCAGTGTTTTAGCTTCTTCTAAATCACTAATCCTCGCCTCCATGCCGACAAATAAAGTGTAAACTAACGTTATCACTGGAGGACGAGGAATAGCTAGACGTGCTTCACTACACACCGTAGCTCGCCGGTGTCAAAATGTAAACAAACGCCATGGGTGGATCTACACCTGACATCCACTGTAATGATACCAAGTATAGGAGCGTATTCACTCGATACTACGATGATTACGTTGATATTGTTTATCCTCCATCTGCAGTTGGCAGTGTTTTAGCTTCTTATAAATCACTAATCCTCGCCTCCATGCCGACAAATAAAGTGTAAAGTAACGTTATCACTGGAGGACGAGGAATAGCTGGACGTGCTTCACTACACACCGTAGCTCGCCAGTGTTAAAATGTAAACAAACACCATGGGTGGACCCACCCCTGACATCCACTGTAATGATACCAAGTACAGGGGCGTATTCACTCGATACTACGATGATTACATTGATATTGTTTATCGTCCATCTACAGTCAGCAGTGTTTTAGCTTCTTCTAAATCATTAATCCTCGCCAAAGTTTAAAGTAAGGTTATCACTGGAGGACAAGGAATAGCTAAACATGCTTCACTACACACGGTAGCTCGCCGGTGTTAAAATGTAAACAAATGTCATGGGTGGATTCACACCTGACATCCACTGTAATGATACCAAGTACAGGAGCGTGTCCACTCGATACTACGATGATTACATTGATATTTTTTATCGTCCATCTACAGTCAGCAGTGTTTTAGCTTCTTCTAAATCACTAATCCTCGCCTCCATAGTGACAAATAAAGTGTAAAGTAACGTTATCACTGGAGGTCGAGGAGTAGCTAAACATGCCTCACCGGCGTCAAAATGTAAACAAACGCCATGGGTGGATCTACACCTGACATCCACTGTAATGATACCAAGTACAGGAGCGTATCCACTCGATACTACTATGATTACATTGATATTTTTTACCGTTTATCTGCAGTTGGCAGTGTTTTAGCTTCTTCTAAATCACTAATCCTCGCCTCCATATTGACAAATAAAGTGGAAAGTATCGTTATCACTGGAAGACGAGGAGTAGCTAAACATGCCTCACCGGCGTCAAAATGTAAACAAACGCCATGGGTGGATCTACACCTGACATCCACTGTAATGATACCAAGTACAGGAGCGTATCCACTCGATACTACGATGATTACATTGATATTTTTTACCGTTTATCTGCAGTCGTCAGTGTTTTAGCTTCTTCTAAATCACTAATCCTCGCCTCCATGCCGACAAAGTGTAAAGTTACGTTATCACTGGAGGACGAGGAATAGCTAAACATGCTTCACTGCACACCGTAGCTCGCCGGTGTTAAAATGTAAACAAACGCCATGGGTGGACCCACACGTGACATCCACTGTAATGATACCAAGTACAGGAGTGTATCTAGTCGATACTACTATGATTACGTCGATATTTCTTGGCATCACATCTTCTTTAATTTTTTAAAATTCATATTATGTTGATCAACTCAGTAAATACGTCCCTTTACGCATGTGGTCTTTGAATATGACCGATGTATGATCCTGTAACTACTTGGTATCGGATCGGTACCTAAGTGTGTGGTATCATCCAAAACTAATGTCAAGTATCAAAGAAGAGAAGAATACGTGATTATTACATTTTAACAGAAGTGTAGATAGAACATGTTAAAACAGAAAACAACGTGACACCTACCCTTTACATCAACATTTCTTACAAAATATTATTAGTTTACAAGGTATTACATTTTAATGTATGATCCTGTAACTACTTGGTATCGGATCAATACCTAAATGAGTGGTATCATCCAAAACTAATGTAAAGTATCAAAGAAGAGAAGAATAAGTGAATATTACATTTTAACAGAAGTGTAGATAGAACATGTTCAAACAGAAAACAATGTGACACCTACCCTTTACATCAACATTTCTTACAAAATATTATTAGTTTACAAGGTATTACATTTTAATGTATGATCCTGTAACTACTTGGTATCGGATCAATACCTAAATGTGTGGTATCATCCAAAACTAATGTAAAGTATCAAAGAAGAGAAGAATAAGTGAATATTACATTTTAACAGAAGTGTAGATAGAACATGTTGAAACAGAAAATATGCTGATATTAACAGTGAATGAACAAGTAGATTAATAATCCA